>NC_068287.1:44426545-44569045 GCF_025860055.1 Xyrauchen texanus
TGATTGACCTCATTTTTAACAACATTAACTACATCAAGATCAACTATTGCACACACTTTACTTACTGATGATAGAACTTAATTATCTACTTTATTCATATGATGATGTTGTGTTAATCAAAATTAAGTTTTTCTGTATGTTTGTTTGTTTGTTTTAATTCACAGGTTTCTTTGGATGGACATGTGTCATTTTATTTCTCCATGTTCTAAGGATGATGGCATTCTTTGACAGTGTGTTTGGTAATGAATCACTAAATTCTGAATTGCCGTGTGCCCTTTCATCACACTTCACTGTATATATAGTTATTTTAATATCAGACCAAAATTACAGTCACAGGGGAAAGATGGTATAATTTAACTAAAGCTTAAAGGGATAGTTCTTCCAAAAATGTAAATTCAGTCATTGTTTACTCACCCCTGTGTTGTTATAACCCCATATGACTTTCTTTCTGTTTCTTAACACAAAGAGAGCAATCGTGACTTCCTGTTGCTTACGGCACGCTGCACGAGTGTTTGTAGCCTGCTTAGCCTTGCTTATTCTTATTCTCATACGTCGTCTTTTTATCCTTTGTCATTTCACCGCCTTTTCGGGTTTTTCCGCTTTTCTACTGTTTTGTCTATGTGTATGTAGCTTTTCTATTGTTGCTGCTGTCGCCTAGCTCAAGTTTGTGTTTGTAGCCTGCTAGCTTATTTAGCATCACTTACACTTATCTGTTTTCAGCCTTTAATCCTTAACATCTGCCATTTTTCAGTACGCATCAGGTTTTCACCCGCATTATTCTCTTATCGCGATTCAACTGCTTGCATTTTCCACCTGCATCCGCTTTATATTTTTTATTGCAATTAAACTGCGTGCATTTTACATCGTGCACCCGTTTTTCATTATTGCATCGATCTCAAAGCACTGCTTATCAAGAACAACAAACAATTGAGTGAGGGATTCACGTCAATCTCAAACCCTCACCGCTCCCAAACAACCAACAACAACAACAACAACAACAAAAAATTGCGTGAGGGATTCACATCGATCTCAAACCCTCACCACTCCCGAACAACCAACAACAACAAACAATTGCATGAGGGATTCACATCGATCTCAAACCCTCATCGCTCCGGAACAACCAACAACAACAAACAATTGCGTGAGGGATTCACACTGATCTCAAACCCTCACTGCTCAGGAACAACCAACAACAACAAATAATTGCATGAGGGATTCACACTGATCTCAAACCCTCACTGCTCAGGAACAACCAACAACAACAACAAACAATTGCATGAGGGATTCACACTGATCTCAAACCCTCACTGCTCAGGAACAACCAACAACAACAAACAATTGCATGAGGGATTCACACTGATCTCAAACCCTCACTGCTCAGGAACAACCAACAACAACAAACAATTGCATGAGGGATTCACACTGATCTCAAACCCTCACTGCTCAGGAACAACCAACAACAACAAACAATTGCATGAGGGATTCACACTGATCTCAAACCCTCACTGCTCAGGAACAACCAACAACAACAAACAACTGCGGTAAGTCATTGCATCCACTCATGTTACTTCCAGCATTGCATGTAACAAGTTTACAATAGCCTCTTCCGTCAGCAGTGAGGGATTCACATTTGATAAATGTAAGGAATTAATCAGGCTGATGGAGAAGGTTAATGAGTTAGAAACATAGTGGAAGTCAGTTGGAAGCAGAAGCCAGTAGATACTGTTTCAGATGCTGGTAGTACAGCAAGCAACACACACACTTTGGTTCCGGCTGTAGAGCCCCCGCTGCAGGGCATTTGGGTGACGTCTCTGCAGCATACTCGCTCAGCAAAGCGACACTACTCTCCCATTCCTGTTAGAGTTTCCAATCGGTTCTCGCCACTCAGTGATGCACCCACTGAGAATAATTTTGAAAGAGCCCTTGTTATTGGTGATTCTCTTGTAAGGAACATGGAAATAGAGACTCCTGACACTATTGTTATATGCATTTTGGGTGCCAGATCATCTGACATCAAATCAAATTAACAAGTGCTGGCTAATGCTAAACGTATATTTTCTAAAATTGTTATTCATGCGGCAATAATAATATCCGGCTTCGCCAGTCGGAAATTACGACGCCAGTCGGAGATAATGTTAGAGGTGTGTGAATTTGCAAAAATGATGTCAGACACTGTAATATGCTCTGGCCCCCTCCCTGCTCTTCTTGGTGATGAGGTTTATAGTAGATTAGATTCACTGAATGGCTGGATGAGTGGTGTCTGGAGAATAGAATATGATTTATAGACAATTGGAAGAGTTTTTGGGGTAGACCTGACCTGCTAAAGAGAGACGGACTCCATCCCTCCAGGGAATGTGCCGCTCTCCTCTCTAGTAATTTGGCTCATTGTCTTCATAGTGATAGTATTTGACTAACTGGTGACCAGGTCAGGAAGCAGACAAACTGGTTAATCCGAACATCTGCTAGCTCTCTTGAGACATCACACAGGTCACATAAACTACAACATATAAAGACTGTAGCACCTAGATATCATATAGAGATTGTGTCTGATCCCCGAACTACCAACCACAAAACCCTCACTGAATAATTTAGAAAAAAATTGTAAATGTATTAATGTCAAACTTGAACAAAACAAACAAATTAAAGATAAACATCATATAAAGATAGGGCTACTAAACATTATCTCCCTTTCTACCAAAGCACTAATTGTAAATGTAAATTATTACAGATCATAGATTGGATGCACTCTGTTTGACTAATACCTGGCTTAAACTGGATGAATATATTAGTTTAAATGAATCTACTCCCCAGGTTATTGCTATAAGCATGAACCTCATCATGAATCTCATCTGAAGGGTCAAGGAGGAGGTGTTGCTACAATTTACAGTGAAGTTTTTGGTGTTACTCCGAGGACAGGGTATAAATTTAAGTCTTTTGAACTAATAATGCTTAAAGTGACACCGTCAGATATACATAAAAAAACCTCTTTTGTCTTTTACCCTTGCTACTGTATATAGATCACCTGAGCCTTATTCTGATTTTGTTGGTGAATTTGCAAATTATTTATCAGATCATGTAGTTACTGTAGATAGAGCTTTAATTGTTGGTGACTTCAACATTCACATAGATAATGAAAATGATACATTGGGATATCGATATTCTCAACTCTCTTGGAGACAGACAAAATGTAACAGGACCAACTCATTGCCATAATCATATGCTAGATTTAATTATATCATATGGAGTTTATGTTGATAATATAGAAAATCTAACGCAGAGCGATCAGCGAATGTTACTCAATCTACACCACGCTATCATTCAGGTAGAACTATTCTTTCAACCACTAAAGATAGCTTCACTAATAATCTTCCAGATCTATCTCATATACTCAATAAACCCCAAAGCCTAGAAGAACTTGAAGTAATAAATGTATAAATACAGTCTTCTCTAGCACTCTTGATAGTGTTGCCCCCCCTTCAACCATGGTACAATGATCACACTCATGCTCTCAAGAGAGTAGCTTGGAAAATGGAGCGCAAGTAGAAGAATACAAAATGTGTGGTATTTTGTGGTGCATGGAAGGATAGTGTCTGTAGCTACAGACAGGAAAACAAAATTGCCATGTCAGCATATTTGAGCAAACTCATAGAAAATAACCACAACAATCCTTGGTGTTTATTCATTTCTGTGGCTAAATTGATTAGGAATAAAGCCTCAACAGAACCAGATATTACGTTGCAGCACAAGAGTAATTTCATGAATTTCTTTACTGATAAAATTGAAATAATCAGAAATAAAATGCAATCATCTGTCATAGCACCTCAGAAAATAAGATGCTAAAAAAAGTCTCATAATTTTCCTCACATTCAATTTCAATCCTTCACTGTCATAGGTTAATGAAGAGCTAACAAAACTTCTAACAAAACTAATCGAAACATAAAAAGCGACAACATGTTTGTTAGATCCAATACCAACCAAGCTCTTAAAAGAGGTATTCCCTGTAATCTCAGAACAATATTATTAACTCCTCACTATCCTTAGGACATGTTCCAAGAAACTTTAAAATGGCAGTTATCAAACCACTTAATAAGAAGCCACAACGTGATCCTGGAGAACTGGCTAATTATAGACCAATATAAAATCTCTCGTTTATGTCGAAAATACTAGAAAAAGTAGCATTCTCCCAAATATGATTATTTATACAGAGAAATAGTTTATATGAACAATTTCAGTCAGGATTCAGGCCTCATCACAGTACTGAGACTGCTCTTATCATCTGATCATGGCTGCATTTCACTTCTAGTGCTTTTAGATCTTAGTGCTGCATTCGACACGATAGATCACAACATTCTCTTGAATAGGCTACAGAATTATGTTGGCATTTGTGGAGTATGGTATAGGTCCTATTTAGCAGACTGCTACCACTTTGTCTATGTAAACAAGGAACTGTCAACCAAACAAAAGTATGGAGTGCCACAGGGATCAGTTTTAGGGCCTCTGCTTTTCTCCTTGTGTATGCTTCCCCTGGGAGATATTATCAGCAATCGTGGAATAAGTTTACATTATATTTCTTCAAAACCTGATGAGATTTCACAATTCTCCAAATTAGCAGAGTCTATAAATGAAATGAAAGATTGGATAGCCAGAAATTTCCTTCTACTGAATTCAGACAAAACAGAGGTACTAATTATTGGACCAAAAACCTCTCGATGGATGTACTGTTACATCATCTTCAACAGCAAAGAACTTGCTGTTATGTTATATTTGATACAATCTGTCCTTTGAAAATCAAATTACAAATGTTTGTAGAACAGCATTGTTCCACCTAAGAAATATTGTTAAATTACAGCACATGCTCTCTGTTGCTGATGCTGAAAAACAAATTAATGCGTTCTTGATCTCAAAACTAGATTATTGTAATGCATTACTGGGAGGATGTACTGCAAGTTCAATAAATAAACTTCAATTGGTTCAAAATGCAGCAGCCAGAGTGCTGAAACCAATAAATATGATCATATTAGCCCCATTTTATCGTCGCTACATTGACTACCTGTTAAATTCCGTATTAATTAAAAAATTCTGTTAACTACGTACAAAGCTTTGAATGGTCTCCGCAGTACTTAAGTGACATTCTGTCATGCTATATTCCATCACGTTCATTACGATCACAATATTCTGGCCTGTTAATAGATCCTAGAATATCAAAATCCACAAAAGGAGGTATATCTTTTTCATATATGGCTCCTAAACTATGGAATAGTCTCCCTAGCACTGTTCGGGACTCAGACACACTCCCTCAGTTTAAGTCTAGACTAAAGACTCATCTATTTAGCCAGGCATACAGCTAATTTATCCTCCAACCCACAATTAGGCTGCCCACTATTAGTTTGATTTGCCGGAACCAGAAACAGGGATCATGATCTATAACTCTGCAATAAATTGATTGGCATCTATGCTAATATTATTTTATTTGTTTCCCTGTCTCAACTTTGGGACTCCTATACTGAGGTCACCAGAACCAGCTGGATCCAGATCAATTCCTGCTTCGTGCTGGACTCCACTGCTATGTCTCATTGTGTGATGATGACTAATAGCAGCCGGTGCCAGCCAAACATCACTTCAGTCTATTACGATGGACTTCAGAGGATGAACTGATGCCAACTCCAACCATAAGACATGGGATACTTCATATACCACTGCCTGAACCCTGGATTTAGGATAGACCTCACCAAAATTACCAGCCAGGTTGAACTGCGATGCACCTAATTGATCTCTGCCTGTATCACCTTGATCTAATGATGGAATACAAAGACTATCAATTAATTGCCAACAAAAGCCTTCATCAGCCAATTAACAAGGACAATTGCATCTATGTGAACTTCTGCAGTTAATCCAGGATGGACTTCAAAGACATTAATCATTAATCTAACAGTTCATACAAAATCTGTGTTTAAACACTGTCCCTTAACACTTACTTAGTTTATTCATTTTAAACCATGACTTGCACTATACATAAGTAATATTTACATTATATTCATGATGTTAGCCAGAGGGGAACTGGCCCCCACAGTGAGTCTGGTTTCATTAACCAACATCTTATGGAGTTTTGTATTCCTTGCCACAGTAGCCTTCGGCTTGCTCACTGGGGTTATGAATGCAATTATTATTTAATTACTTATTGTTAAACACAATTCACAATCGTATTTTATCAAACTACACGATGATGACTCTAAGACATTATAGACATTACAGTTTGATCTTCTGTAAAGCTGCTTTGAAACGATGTGTGTTGTGAAAGGCGCTATACAAATAAAAATTAATTGAACTGACTCGTAAAAATAAATAAACAAGAAATGTGCTCAGTGATGTCATACAATGTGCAGTTTATGGTGACTTTTATAAATGGTGAATATAAGTGATTTCAGCATGTATACCCACGTTCAACAAGCTTGCATTTTTAACTTTAGCCAAGTATACACGTAGTGTTTATTAAAATGTATCATTAGCTGAGAAGATCATGTGTCAGACCCACCAGAATACCAATTAGTTGGGCTGATTTAAAAAGCAGTGTAGATTATCACCACGTATTACTTCAGTAAGTTAAGTACATTAAAAAACAAAATACATTTACAGCAAAACATATTTAAAAACACTAAATATAGCAATAGTATTTATTAATTTAAAAAAACAAATGTTACATACTGTATGTCGCCGTGCTTTCACTAGACACACACAAATACATTCAAGTGCAAGGGATTATGGGTATTGCTGCCAGACTATTTAATTCTCCAGTTGGCAAACTCAGTATTCCACTTTACAGATGATCACAAAGTTTCCACAGAAAATCCATTAAATGGACAAGCCAATGCAGATATTGTGCATTATGTTGTCTACTAGTAAGGTCAATAGAGCAATCCAACAACCTGATGAAATTATTACTTACAATATTTACATATCATAAAAATACATTATATTAAATAAGAAAATATTCCTTGTCAAATGATCAAGCCAAATGACCTGTGATAGCACACTTATGGCATTAATGAGAGGGGGAATGACTCTGCCACAAATGGATCCTCAGTGATTAAACTGAGCATGCTCAAAAGTCTGTAAGACCAAACGTTACATTGTAGTGTTCACATTGTTTACAATTTTAATTTGATCAAACTAAATGGCATAAATGTTCACCTTATTAATTAATCGTAACTTTCTCTAGATAGTTCAAACAACTTTTAAAATACTGTTTGTCTGACGAAACGGGACTTTAATTATTTATCATTATCATTAATCATCATTTACTCACCCTCATGCCATCTCACCCTCATGCCATCTCAGATGTGGACTTTCTTTCTTCTGCAGAACACAAATTAAGATTTTAAGAATAATATTTCAGCTCTGCAATAACCATACAATGCAAGTGAATGCTGAACAGAACTCACATAGGCAGCATAAAGGCAATTCAAATGACTCCAGTGGTATAAATCAATGTATTCAGAAGTTATATGAAAGGTGTTGGTGAGAAATGGATCAATATTTAAGAACTTTTTTACTCTAAATCTCCTCTTTAACTTTTACATCTGAAAGTCACATGTTTAGTTTCAATAACACATCTGAAAGTGAAACTTAGTGGAGATTTAAAATAAAAAGGACTTCTATATTGATCCGTTTCTCACCCACACCTATTATATCACTTCAGAAGACTTGGATTAAACCACTGGAGTCTTACGGATTACTTTTATGCAGCCTTTTTGTGCTTTTTGGACCTTCTGAGTTCAACTCATAAGTTTTTAGGAGATACAGTATATCACTGAATACACTTATGGCAGGTGTGTCTTGAATCGTTTATACATTACTATTCAAAAAGAGTTTCTCAATGGGGAAAACGAAAGTAATTTTTACTTCTGTTCTGGAATTCGACTGTTGCACTATATTGCTGTGCTCATAGTATTGTGTTGTTGAAATGTGTCCAAATATAATACGTGCACAGCAGTGATGTCGAAGCTACCTTAAAATGTTTGCTTGCTACAAGATTCTCATATTTTATAGATCAAGCTTCTCTTTTGAATAATAATAAGCTACACCACAAGCTAACAAATAGTTTAAACTCTACATTAAGACATTAATGTTGTTTATGTTTTTTCATATAACAAAATGCTTATTTGAAATTAATACTGCAATTATCACATCATTTTCTCAATTTCAGTCTGTTTTTTTTACCTTTGCCAAATCTTGGTCTGGCTCTTAGGGGGTCTGTTCTTGACTCCAACTCTGCTAGAGACTGAGCGGACATGTCCAATGGCTTTTATAGTAAAATTTAAAACATGTCACAGGTTAACAGCTCTTTTATTTGATACTTGGTCAAAGCATGAATGTGAAGTTTCCATTAGTTCTTTCAGCACTGTCTCTGGTGGTCTTCTGCTTAGTTATATTTTTGACAAACATTATAAACAGATAAGATACACTTCACTGAAATATCGTACCATAATGCATAACGTGTTTATGTCAACTCTTCTGACAAACACAGCAGCCATTTCATAATTGTTTTGCAATCCAGGTTTAGTGTCATTTGACTTCAAGAATGCGGTTCTTATTCAGCTTTTATCTGTTCACTATTTTGAATGTTTACAAAAAAGACTGTCTTGTAAAATCTATGCTGAAGTATATAAATGGTTTTTTTTATGTATTGACATTTCTCAATATATTCAAGTGTTTTCTTCAGTTCTTGGGTGTTGAAAATCATGTCCATAGTCTTTAAAGTATTTAATATGTTGCAAACATCAAATTCTCTCCATAACAGAATAATAGAAGATCTCTGAATGAGTGAAGGAAGCTGTGAACTTGAATAATAAATAAGATGCTATTAGAACAGATGAAGACAAATCCATATATTCTGCTTCTCTTTATATCTCCTCATATTTCATATTTCATTTTTGTTTTAACAGTGGCTGAACATGCAGGAGAACAGACACAACAGACTGAAATGGGCCAACAAGGAACAAATCTGTGTAATTAGTGATTACTACTACTACATAATCCTTTAAACTGTTAATTTCATTTATTAAAAAAAATAAATCATTATAACAAATACCTATTTATTGCATTTATACAATAAAAACGTCCTGGTTACTTTCATAGCCTCCGTTCCCTGATGGAGGGAACAAGATGTTGTGTCTATGTAGTGACACTAGGGGTCACTCTTGGGAGCCCAAGACACCTCTGATCTTTGATAAAAGGCCCATGTTTTGTGCTGAGGAGCTGAGAGAATGTCCCGACCATTTCAGGGGTAGTCCAGTGTTGTGGCAGGAGGGACACAAATTGTTGTTCCCTCCATAAGGGAACAGAGGTTACGAAAGTTACCAGGATGTTATCTTACCGACCTTAACCAGGGTCTGTGCAAGTAGGCTCACTGGGGGAAACGTATTTGTGTAGTCGAGAGGGCCTGAGGCTGCGTTGCATGCAGTGCCCCAGCCATAGGCTATGCCTCTCTCATCTCGACAAGGTTTAGCCAAAGGTGGCACTCCTGGACCACCAAGGTGGACATCGCCCACCCGAGAGACCGTGCCATAACCTTCGTCGCCCGGAGGGCGAGGTTGGTCGCCAAGCGCCGTTCCCGCATAAATCCCGGGGCAGAACTACCCTCGTACAGTTCTTTTAGCTCCTTGGTTTGGTGAACTTGCAGGAGAGCCATGGCATGCAGGGCAGAAGGGACAACGTAAACCTACAGGCCCTGGACGGGAGCTTTGGGCTCCCGCATCAGGTGGCGGCGCTGTGTGGGCATAGATGCACCGCAAGCGCCTTATCCGCCGGGGGATACCTGAATATCCCTTGGCCACCCCACCATCGAGGGTAGTGAGGGCGGGGGATGCAAATACCACTCACCAATTCCCATTGGCCTTTTATCAAAGATCAGAGGTGTCTCCGGGTCCCAAGAGGGACCCCTAGTGTCACTACAATGACACAACGTTGAGTGAGTGACAGATAGGGAACTGTAGTATTGTTGGGGAAATAAAAAGAGAGATATTCAAAGGTAAATAATAAAAGCTAATAATATGAATATTTAAAATGTGATATTTTGTGCATTTTTTGTTTCAGTGTCTCTCTGTAATGTATTCATGTACATGTTTGGAGCAGTTGGTGTCATTTTGTTGAACTCAGTTGCTCTGACAGCAGAACTGGAACAGAAATCAAGTGAGTGAACATTTAATTTCATACAGTATTTTGATGTTGATTACACAGAATGAGCTTAGTCTGCGAGTGTAATGTATCCAATGACTTACTCAGCAGCCAATGAGTGCGGTGCGTTTTTATCTGTCTCGTGTATTTATTCATGTTGTTCTTTTCTACAAGTACTCTTGAGTGTGTCACTGATAGTGTAACAGTGCTGATCATTCAGTGAGGTCTACAGAACATTTACAATTTAAACACACCATGTTGCAATGTTAGACATTGACATTAAACATGAACATATTGCATTAATATATTTAATCTTGCTTTACCCATTTTTTAAATGTACAGTATATCCTCATCTTTAAATTGTAATTGCCTTAATCTTTGTGTAATTCATAATTTTGGGAATTTCTAGAACATGGCGAGCGCGCATTGGAGGATCTGCGATTCATTGTTTTTCCATCTGAATGTGTTTTTGTCTTATATTGGTTTCTGTTCACTTTCTGTAAGTATCTTTCAAATCATTTATTAAGATGTGCTTTAATTTTACATTTAAATGTTTATCTACTTTTAGAAAACTTTAAATGGATTCAGGTTTCTCACACATGGACTGTGTTTGTGTGTGTTGATTGACAGTTTAATAACTGAAATACTCTGTTAATTAAAGCAGTCCTTTCAGTAATTAATGCTACACAATTTAATGTAAAAATGTATTTCTGAAGGAGGTTTAATGGTGTGAAAATAAGACAAATATTTAAGAAGGAATTTCACAGTCTGATTTAGTTTGTATGTTGTTGCTGTTGTTTAACTGCTTAATATTTAGAAGGAAAAAACGGGGCTATTTGTCACATCAGGAAGTTGTCACAAGGACAACAGTTGAAGTCAGAAGTTTACATACACTTAGGTTGAAGTCATCAAAACAAAATTTTAACCACTCCACAGATTTAATATTAGCAAACTATAGATTTTTAAAGTTGTTTAGGACTTCTACTTTGTGCATGACACGAGTAATTTTTCCAACAATTGTTTACAGACAGATTGTGTCACTTTTAATTGACTATCACAATTCCAGTGCGTCAGAAGTTTACATGCACTAAGTTAACTGTGCCTTGAAGCAGCTTGGAAAATTCCAGAAAATGATTTCAAGCCTTTAGACAATTAGCTTCTGATAGGAGGTGAAATGAATTGGAGGTGTATCTGTGGATGTATTTTAAGGCCTACCTTCAAACTCAGTGTCTCTTTGCTTCATCATGGGAAAATCAAAATAAATTAGCCAAGAGGTCTAAAAAACATTGTGGGTCTCCACAAGTCTGGATCATCCTTGGGAGTAATTTCCAAATGCCAGAAGGTACCACGTTCATCTGTACAAACAATTTTACGCAAGTATAAACACCATGTGTGGTCTACACAGCCATCATACCACTCAGGAAGGAGATGCATTCTGTCTTCTAGAGATGAACGTAGTTTGATGAGAAAAGTGCAAATCAATCCCAGAACAACAGCAAAGGACCTTGTGAAGATGCTGGAGGAAACAGTTAGACAAGTATCTATATCCACAGTAAAACGAGTCCTATAACAACATAACCTGAAAAGCTGCTCAGCAAGGAAGAAGCCGCTGCTCCAAAACTGCCATAGAAAAAAAGTGCACATTTTTGGAGAAATGTCCTCTGGTCTGATGAAACTAAAACTGAACTGTTTGGCCATAATGACCATCGATATGTTTGGAGGAAAAAGGGTGAGGCTTGCAAGCTAAAGAACACCATCCCAACCGTGAAGCATGGGGGTGCAGCATCATGTTGTGGGGGTGCTTTGCTGCAGGAGGGACTGGTGCACTTCACAAAATAGATGACATCATGAGGAAGGAAAATGATGTGGATATATTGAAGCAACATCTCAAGACATCAGCCAGAAAGTTAAAGCTCGGTCACAAATGGGTCTTCTAAATGGACAATGACCCCCAAGCATACCTCCAAAGTTGTGACAAAATGGCTTAAGGACAATAAAGTCAACATATTGGAGTGACCATCACAAAGCCCTGACCTCAATTCGATAGAACATTTGTGGGTAGAACTGAAAAAGCATGTGTGAGCAAGGAGGCCTACAAACCTGACTCAGTTACACCAGTTCTGTCTGGAGGAATGGGACAAAATTCCAGCAGCTTATTATGAGAAGTTTGTGGAAGGATCCCAAAACGTTTGACCCAAGTTAAACATTTTAAAGACAATGCTACCAAATACTAACAAAGTGTATGTAAACTTCTGACCCGCTGGGAATGTGATGAAAGAAATAAAAGCTGAAATAAATAAATCTCTCGACTATTATTCGGACATTTCACATTCTTAATATATAGTAGTACCTAAGTAATAACCTAAGATAGGGAATGTTTTCTACAATTAAATGTCAGGAATTTAGAAAATCTGAGTTTAAATGTATTTGGCTAAAGTGTAAACTTCTGACTTCAACTGTATATTTAAGTAACGTTTCGATTTACACAAATGTGTGTTCATGAACTGATTTGTTTTACTGTCACATATTGCTGAAAGGACATTTGTAGGCAGTTTAATGCAAGTGTAGATTTGAAGAGAGGTGTAGATTTACATGAAACATTATTTAAAAGGTTAATGTGAACAGTATTTATATATTATCTACAGTCGTATGCAAAAGTTTAGGCACCCCTGACAATTTCCATGATTTTCATTTATAAATAATTGGGTGTTTGGATCAGCAATTTCATTTTGATCTATCAAATAACTGAATGACACAGAAATATTTCAGTAGTGAAATGAGGTTTATTGGATGAACAGAAAATGTGCAATATGCATCAAAACGAAATTAGACAGGTACATAAATTTGGGCACCCCAACAGAAATATCACATCAATATTTAGTTGAGCCTCCTTTAGCAGAAATAACAGCCTCTAGACGCTTCCTATAGCCTGTAATGAGTGTCTGGATTCTGGATGAAGGTATTTTGGAACATTCCTCCTTGCAAAACATCTCCAGTTCAGTTAGGTTTGATGGTTGCCAAGCATGGACAGCCCACTTCAAATCACCCCACAGATTTTCAATGATATTCAGGTCTGGGGAATGGGATGGCCATTCCAGAACATTGTACTTGTTCCTCTGCATAAATGCCAGAGTAGATTTTGAGCAGTGTTTTGGGTCGGCGTAACTTCAACTTTGTGACTGATTCCTCTACATTATTCTCAAGTATCTGCTGATATTGAGTGGAATCCATGTGACCCTTAACTTTAACAAGTTTCCCAGTACCGGCACTGGCCACACAGCTCCACAGCATGATGGAACCTCCACCAAATTTTACTGTGGGTAGCAAGTGTTTGTCTTGGAACGCTGTGTTCTTTTGCCGCCATGCATAACGCCCTTGTTATGACCAAATAACTCCATCTTTGTTTCATCAGTCCACAGCACCTTCTTCCAAAATGAGGCTGGCTTATCCAAATGTGCATTTGCATACCTCAAGCGACTCTGTTTGTGGCGTGTGTGCAGAGAAGGCCTCTCCCGTACAGCTTCTCCTTGTGCAATGTGCGCTGAATTGTTGAACGATGCACAGTGACACCATCTGCAGCAAAATGATGTTTTAGGTCTTTGGAGGTGGTCTGTGGGCTGTTTTTGACCGTTCTCACCATCCTTCGCCTTTGCCTCTCCGATATTTTACTTGGCCTGCCACTTCTGGCCTTAACAAAACTGTGCCTGTGGTCTTCCATTTTCTCACTATGTTCCTCACAGTGGACACTGACAGCTTAAATCTCTGCGATAGCTTTTTGTAGCCTTCACTTAAACGATAATGTTGAACAATCTTTGTTTTCATGTCATTTGAGAGTTGTTTTGAGGCCCCCATGTTGCCACTCTTCAGAGGAGAGTGAAAGAGAACAACAAGTTGCAATTGGCCACCTTAAATACCTTTTCTCATGATTGGATGCACCTGTCTATGATGTTCAAGTTTTTGAAATTTCGTTTTGATGCATATTGCACATTTTCTGTTCATCCAATGAACCTCATTTCACTACTGAAATATTTCTGTGTCCTTCAGTTGTTTGATAGATCAAAATGAAATTGTTGATCCAAACACCCAATTATTTATAAATGAAAATCATGGAAATTGTCAGGGGTGCCTAAACTTTTGCATACGACTGTATATATTAAACTGTAGATATATAACCTATATATTCATTCTCTCACTCTCTGTGCTGTTTTTCTCTCTAATGGCTCTAATTACAAAGGAAACCTAGAAAACCTGAGTAAGTTGAAGTTTTCAAATCTTTAATATAGTTATAATTAAAATTGGTGTACATCAATATTTAGTCTGTCACAGGTGTTTGAATCCGGTTGTCTTTTACAGATCTGTAAACAATGGAGGGAATGTACGTCAAAGACACAGACGTAACCATCCGGTAATGTAAAGTTTATATACCATGTATCTGATTATCTCCAGATTCATTATTAATGTGTTAAAATAAAGTTATGTTGCCATTTTTTAATCTCGTGCATGTCTTTTCTTGAACACAGAACGCAGCAGAGATTCATGAACTGCAGAATCTGTCTTCACTGATTCACAGAAATAATGAGAGAAACTGATTGATCTGATCACATGATGAATCTCTCGGCAGTTCCCCTTGAAAAACAAGATGAGAGTCAAGATTCATTTTGCATTTGTAAAGCAGAATGTGTGGTGAAATGAAGTTACTGTTTCTTATAATGTTTTATTGATGTTTGTGTCATTTCATAAGATAACCTTGTGAACTTTTTATTCATTTATATTTCTGTACGTGTGGTTTGTTATGACAGTTGAATCTGCTCATCTACAGTATGGTATTTATTTGTGTGTTTATCAGTTCACAGTATTGTCCGACAAAGTCCAAAAGCATTTCGCTACACTGAAACTAAGAAAAATGACTTCAAAGTATTATTTTACAAATGTGTATTATAAAATAGTCTCATAATGTTTTCTCTAAAGCTCAGTACAGTTGAGTCAGATTTATCTGTTACACTGTTGGACAGATCAAAAGAAACTTGATTTCAGCCATAACTTAAAGTGTAAACTCTTTTAAACATGTTGACAGATGTGCCAATCTTTGTATTTTAAGATGTTTTATTATTTTTATAATATTCTGTCATTATGGTATTAGGATGTCATGCAAAAAATAATACTCATGAAGTCTTCACCATTATTCCTAAAATCTTTCCTGTGTAAAATAAAACATATTTTTCTAATCTCTGATATGACTCGTGTGAGTGTGCATTAATTTTAAACACATTTATACTTATTTCACTAATTGCATCTGTTGGCATTTGTTGGGGCAGTGTCTGTACTGTCTGAGTGAGGTTGTGCAGTATTTCTACTTGCCCTGACCCGACACTTTAAATGTCTTTAAAGACATTTAAAACCACAAAATGATGAAAGAAAAAGTAGCCCTGTAGATTTCTAGCTTCTAAAATGATAATATAACTGTGACGAGGCAGGCAAGTAATGAGGATCTTCATGCAGCTTTATTAAACTGAAAAATAAACAAGCTAACTGAGAATATAAGGAAAACCAAACACAGTGAACCTAGCACAGAGCATAGACAAAACATGCAAAAACTGACAAAAGGAAACACAAGGGAAAACCTGGGGAAACAATCAGGGAGAAACTAAACAAGTATTCCAACATAAAAGCGCCACTTCAAGGCATATAGCTGCCTCGTAGAGTGAACCCTGGCCTGAGTGATCATTTATCCCACCGCCGGTGGTAGGCCACTTAGATTTTCCCGTCATGGGGCCAGACATGCAGATTCAAGAGGTCTGGGCGCAGGTGCCAGATGGTGCCCCGTCCCTGAGAGAGGAGGTCCTGTCTCAGGGGTACTTGCCAGGGAGGGGCAGTCGCAAGGAGAACCAAGTCTGGGTGGGCCAGTACGGTGCAACAACAGTGACCTCTTCTTCGTCCTCACTGACCTTGCACAAAGTATCATCCAAACCTCTGTTAGTAATTCAAAAATGTCACTTCAAAAATTGAAACCAGCACAACCCGGAGATTATAAAATCTTGCGAAGGTATTGGTGTTGTCCAGCCCGCTGCCCTTCAGATATCTGCTAGAGAGGTTCCATTGGCAAGTGCCCACGAGGATGCCACAATACTCATAGAGTGTGTTCTTAATCCCAAAGGGGCGGGCACACCCTTGGTCTGGTATGCCAGTGCAATGGCATCCATTATCCAGTGGGCAAGCCTCTGTTTGGAGATAGTGTTCCCTTTCCCTGTCTGCCAAAGCAGACAAAGAGCTGCTCAGAGCATCTAAAGCTCTGCTTGTGATAATATATATATATATATATATATATATATATATATATATATATACAAATTTTTTATATTAATTCGTGTGTGTTTATGTTGTTTTTGTTATTCACTTGTGTAGATTTCTCTTATTTATTTGTTAAAAACGTTTTGCTTAAATGCTGAAAGTTGCAGTAGAAATAAAGCTAGGCTATATTATTTATTTCCCCCAAGAGCCAATTATGTATCTATACTACATTTACTACATGTACAATTTTAACAAGTGTTTTAGATATAATACCCGTGACATTATTCATTATCATGCATATTAAATACACGTATGTGTTCATTTGGACAACATTGTAGCATTAAGTGTTGAGTGTGTCAGATTGACAAACTAATTTTCTTTTGTAAAACACGTGACACCTTAGTGTAAAATCTACCAGTAGGCAACATATTGATGTAACGTTCAATAAGCAGACAAAAAAGACCCAGAGTCGACTTGTGTAGAAACACAGATAACTGTTTCCATAAGGAGGTAGGGCAATGGTTTGAAATCATTAGAATTACATTTCAGAGTATGTGCTGCCATCTAATGGAAAATGTATAACTTGTCATCCTAGCTGAACTTTCGTATCGGGTTGGGTGTCCTGTGCGCACAGCCGGGCCAATGAGACCAATGCTATGAGTTCTTTCCCCCGCGATAACACGTTCAGTCTGAATGTCCCTAATGATATAAAAGGAAAACCACTAACTTTCATTCATTCAGCTAATAGTATCTGTTCTTGCTGGATATTTAGTGATTCTTCCCCTACTGTCCATGTAATGACGCAACTCCGGTTCATCTGATGATAAAACAAGTTATGACATGCGCAGAAATGTTTCGAAAGTGAAAGTCAAAGTATTTGTAGATATGTCCTCTGCCCGTATGACAGTCCGCTGACAAAAGCTCGAATTTTCACGATTATTTTAGGATGCTATGGTTTCGTCCAAGTTATTTTTATTGATGAAGATGGACATTCTTTACTGTATTTTGATGTCCTTCCTGATAATCGCCAATGGTATGTAATATTTATAAATATTACAATAAACAGTATAATAAATAGCTTTTACATGTTTTTACTCAATGGAAACAAAGTGTCTGTTTCTTTACAGGGTT
This sequence comes from Xyrauchen texanus, assembly GCF_025860055.1. Lineage (NCBI taxonomy): Eukaryota > Metazoa > Chordata > Actinopteri > Cypriniformes > Catostomidae > Xyrauchen > Xyrauchen texanus. The sequence continues at coordinate 44,444,138 of NC_068287.1, forward strand.
TGTTGTGAAAGGTCCCACTGGTCCTCTGTTGGTTCCTCTGGGAGTTTCAGTGGTTTTGCCCTGTTTTGTTGACAAACCCTTGCTAACCAAAGGACTGAAGGTGGAATGGAGGAGATCAGACACAGACACTCCGGTTCATCTGTATCAAGATGGCGGCAGTAGACCAGAGGTCCAGCAGCAGGATTATCATGATAGAGCTCATTTCTTTACTGACCAGATTCAACATGGAAATTTCTCCCTCCTGTTGAACAATGTGAGACCTGAAGATAAAGGATTTTACACGTGTAAAGTGTTCGGTGAGCTGGATTCTGGTGAAACTGTGGTTGAAATAAAAGATATTGGTAAGTGAGAACTTCTGGTGCTAATTTAAACCCAATTGGATTTTACATTTTTTATGTTGTTAAATTTAAACCGATTTCAATCCTTTAGAGCGTTTGATACTATCAGGATCGAGTCGTTCCATATCTGTGTATGCGGGTGATGACGTCACTCTGAACTGCTCTGTGGACTCTCGCATATCACACCTGAAGAGATTGAAGAAGTTTCATGGAAGAAAACAAATAAAGATGGAGACTTCCTGGTCCTGCTCTACCAAAACAAAAAGATTAATCCAGAATCATCACATGAGCGATACAGAGACAGAGTTGAGTTCTTCACTGATGAAATCCCCAAAGGAAACTTCTCTCTCAGAATGAAGAGTGTCAGAACTGAAGATAAAGGAGTTTACATGTGTCAAATGTTTGCTGGAGGAGTTTCAGCCAACACAACTGTAGAACTGCTGCGACTTGGTAAGACAACAGATATAAATAAATGGCATTTGGAGTCTAAACTGTGATTGCATATCAGTTGAATTCAATATTATTCAATAGTAAGTTGATACATTGATTGGGAACAGCTTTCAATCAGGCAAATGAGCTAGGTTGACAGGATTAGTATATGTGCCGCTTGCTTATTAAGGGGAGTTCGACTATGACGTTTATTAGTAATCAGGTGTACTATGTTCACCCGGAGGGCGAAAAATCCTATAGTCGTAACATTGACAAGGGATCTTTTAACTCGTGCTATTAAGCAGCTTTTAATGTCCTAGCCACACCTTAGCAACCATTCTGAGCACCCTAGCAACTGTATAACAACATGACCCAACCATATCTCGGCACAAGAACATCGTAGATACATGGGGGTGGGCTCTTTTGACACCTGTCATTTTGAGTACTTTGGCCATTGGGACATTGTGGTGACAAGATTTGCCACAGCAAACACATCTAGTAATTAAAATGCAATGTAACATTATTGTTTACTCTGTTTCCTGTCCTAGCCGTGTGCATCCTGCCTTGTTATTCCAGTCCGTTTTCCTTCAATGTCTTCATGTTGTAGTTCCCGTTTTCCCATCGTGGTTGTTTACTTTGTTCCTGTCTTGTTTATTTTAATTTTGTTCAATAAACCTGCACGTAGATCCAAACTCCCCGTCTGCCTCTGCCTTTTTTCATAACAGAACAAACGACCCAAGAATGGATCTAGCGGTGTTACACGCTAACTGCAGTCTGCTAAGCCTCATGCAAGAGGACTGTCCGGTGGAAGACCACATCCGTGATTTCCTCGAGCTGGCGAGTGTCACGGACTTCCCAGACTCCTCCCTGGTGGATTTGTTCCGGGCCAACCTGAACAGTGCGCTCAAGGAGCGGTTGCCACCGGCGACGCGCAGCTGGATGCTCCGCGATTTCATTGAGGAGACTCTGCTGGCCTGCGCCTCGCCGTTCACTGTGGGCGTCGTCGAGGAGAACCCTGCCTCTCCTCCCACAGTGGTAACCCTCCATTCGTCCATGGCTCATCCCTTCACGCCTGCCCCGCCTGTCAGCAAGCCAACCCCCACGCCTGCCTTGGTCAAAGAGTCAGCGCTGCCAGCTTCGTCCGCCCGGAGGAGGAGGAGAAGAAAGGCTTCCGCTCCCCAGTTTACGCCTGCCACGGTCAGTGAGCCAGAGCCTACACCTGCCACGGTCAGCGAGCCAGAGCTTACGCCTGCCACGGTCAGCGAGCCAGAGCCTACGCCAGCCATGGTCAGCGAGCCAGCGCCTGCAGCCCCGACGGTCAGCGAGCCAGCGCCTGCAGCCCCGACCATCAGCGAGCCAGCGCCTGCAGCCCCGACCGGCAGCGAGCCAGCGCCTGCAGCCCCGACCGTCAGCGAGCCAGCGCCTGCAGCCTCGACCGTCCCAGAGCCTGTAGCCTCGACCGTCCCAGAGCCAGCGCCAGTAGCCTCGACCGTCCCAGAGCCAGCGCTAGTAGCCTCGACCGTCCCAGAGCCAGCGCCTGTAGCCTCGACCGTCCCAGAGCCAGCGCCTGTAGCTCGACTGTCCCAGAGCCAGCGCCTGTAGCCTCGACTGTCCCAGAGCCACCGCCAGTAGCCTCGACCGTCCCAGAGCCAACACCAGTAGCCTCGACCGTCCCAGAGCCAGCGCCAGTAGCCTCGACCGTCCCAGAGCCAGCGCCAGTAGCCTCGACCATCCCAGAGCCAGCGCCAGTAGCCTCGACTGTCCCAGAGCCAGCGCATCTCGAGCCTCCCAGGGCTCCGCCTCCTAAGCCTTCCACGGCTCCACCTCTAGAGCCTCCTACGGCGCCACCTCCCTCGGCTCCGCCTCCAGAGCCTTCCAGGTCTCCGCTTCTAGAGCCTCCTACGGCACCACCTCCCTCGGCTCCACATCCAGAGCCTCCTACGGCTCCGCCTCCAGAGCCCTCCAGGGCTCCGCCTCTAGAGCCTCCTATAACGGCAACTCCCTCGGCTCCACCTCCTGAGCCTTCTACGACGTCGCCTTCTGGAGCGACGCTCCTTTGAGGGGGGGTTATGTCACGATCTCCTGTTGTCTGCCCCGTGTTTCGTGTCACAGTCACAAACTACACTTCCCATGTTTCCCGGTCCTCATCATTCTGTCATTGTTCGCACCTGATTGTCATTTGTTTTCATCATGTGTCTGTTTACTTAAACCCCGCTGTTCCTCCATTCCCTTGTCGTTCGTTGTTCCCACTGTTTTGATGTTTTTGGAAGGTCCTTATATTTACTCTGTTTCCTGTCCTAGCCGTGTGCATCCTGCCATGTTTTTCCAGTCCGTTTTCCTTCAATGTCTTCATGTTGTAGTTCCCGTTTTCCCATCTTGGTTGTGTACTTTGGTCCACTTCAAAACCAATTATAATAACTGTACTGCACGATGTACTGTAACTGTCTATGTCTCACAGGTTTCTCTCCTTTACACATAATGGTGTTGATTCTCTGTATTACTGCATCTGGATCTGCACTTCTGCTCCTCTGTCTGATCTACTATAAGCCAAAAGAAGAGGGTACGTTTGCAGAAAGAACTTCTTATATTGTTGTAAATGACTGATGTCAGTTTTTGAAGTCCTTTTATGGATTAAAAATAATGTTTAAATTAACAAACAATGAGTTAAACTGCAGTTACCCTTCTGACTGAAAAAACATACCATTTGTGTTTTCTTTATAGATACAGCCCTGAATCTTCATGCATTTCTGGTCTTTTGTCCAAATATTATCATGTTCTTTGCTTTTGTCTTCTGGGGTGTTACTGAAGGTAAGTGTTTCTGTTATTTTTATTATTTCTATTTCTATTATTATTATTATTATTAAAGGCCAATCCTGAAGGGGCGAGCCCCTATACATTATTATTATTATTATTATTATTCTGTCTGGGAGTCTATGGCAGCTCTATGAACCGTGCATAGGAAAATTATGAAATTTGGCACACTGATAAGTGTGGATATGAATAACCCCTAAACCAAATGTGTGGTCCTTAACTCATACTCTATAGCGCCACTACCAGTTCAAAAATGCACTTTTCTTTTGCATGTATCTTTTGATTGGTTTGCCCTAGAGACAACATAATTTTTTTCTTTATAGATACAGACCTGCATCTTCATGTGTTTCTGGTCTTTTGTCCAAATATTATCATGTCCTTTGCTTTTGTCTTCTGGGGTGTAACTTAAGGTAAGTGTTTATGTTATTTTTATTTTTATTATTTCTATTTCTATTATTATTATTATTATTATTATTATTATTATTATTATTAAAGGCCAATACCGAAGGGGTTAGCCCCTATCCATATTATTATTATTATTATTATTATTCTGGCTGGGAGTCTATGGCAGCACTATGAACCGTGCATAGGAAAATGATGACATTTGGCACACTGATAAGTGTGGATATGAATAACCCCTAAACCAAATGTGGGGTCTTTAAGTCATACTCTATAGCGCCACCACCATTTCAAAATTTATTTTGCATGTATCTTTTGAACGGTTTGTCCTAGAGACAATATTATTTTTGTCTGATTACTCTCCTCATGATGATTCAAATGGACATCCCTTTACAGTGGCCACCACCTTGCATTATGATGTTTACAATTGAAACTTTTCATGTCCTTTTGTCTGATTTGTTCAAAAGATGGCTCAAAACAATCTCGACTTAATCAAACAGAAGTGAAGAAAATAATTTTAATTTGTGCAACTGTTCAGAAATTATGCTGATTTGAGGCTGTATCTTGGCAATGCTTTGTCATATCGATGAAATTTGGTATGCTTCATCAGGACCATGATCCAAGGTAACATGTAAAGTTTAGTGATAGCACCACTATGGGTCAAGAAATGTGAAAACTTGCTATTTTTGCCTGTTTGTCCTAAAATTATGAATTTGGTGTCTTTGGATTCGTTGGGTCATGAGGAATTCAACTATATATATTTTTTCCAACATTAGCTATATAACCTCTCCCCCATTAAGAATTTCATGAAAAATTCATGTATATTTAAAAAAAATTGTTCGATTTGAATAAATATGGGAATAGGAAAATTGACTCCAGCCAGGCTTCCAAAAGCAACCATTTGGCCCAGTTGCTAGGGTGGGTAGAGTCACTTGGGATGCCTTCCTCGTTGTAGCTATAAGGTGGTTCTCGGTGAGTTGTGCGTGGATGCCGCTGTGAATAGCGTGAGCCTCCAAATGCACTACATCTCCATGGTAACCCGCTCAGCAAGCCACATGGTAAGATGCACGTGCTGACTGTCTTAGAAGCGGAGGCAACTGAAATTCATTCTCTGCCACCTGGAACGCGGCGTGTCACTGCTCCACCATGAGGAATCAGAGCGCACTGGGTATTGGGCATGTCAAATAGGGGAGAAAGAGGAAAAAAAATGGAAAGAGGTCTTCGACATCATGTCCTGAGAGTACCAAAGCAGTTTGGAGACAGCACCATATAGTGGTCAAAATGCACAGTCAATTTAAACAAAACTTTTAATATGTCATTGCTTCGTTATTCTAAGTCTTCTGAAACAGGCAGATATACATTTCTAAATGATATATATAATATTTTCTTTATTTTTTTAAACCTGCTGCTCTCAGCTTGGAATGTGTCTTTGTCACTTTGAGCTGTGTCATCTGAATGGGCCTGTGGTAAACACATTGAAGCACAAGTGAAAAGATTGTGAGTTCAAGTCCAGAAAAGAGCTGTTTTAAAATTATTAGTTCTGTTAATCTCTGAATCTTCATATTGTGCTTACTACAATGCAGATTTTATTGTGTAATTCCTACTTCAATAATAATAATAATGGGGGTCGTCTCTTGGACGTCAGTCAGACTTGTCAGTTGTGTGGCGCAGTGGTTAGAGCTCTGGGTTTCAGTTCAAAGGACTGGGTGATCCCCAGAAGTTTGATACCTGCTTCAGCTGGTATAGATGTTGTGACTCTGTTGTGCTGGAGCTCTTTGCATTGTGCTTAGGGAATTGCTTTCGGGCTTGGCCCCATTCATTGTTGCTTGCTTTTATTATTATTATTATTATTATTATTAATATTGTAATACAGAGTGGAAAGCTATATTGTTACAGTATTCTCTGCTCTTTCATCTGAAAATATAACATATATTTCTCATGATTAATGTGTTTTTGTTTCAGGATCTGTGCATGAGACAGTCATTTGTTGTGCTCTTTATTTACTGAGACCTCTAATGTTGATTTGGGCTGCTCCATATGCTAAAGACTTTACAGGTATGATTCATTTCTGATCATTTATAAATCAAAGGTTAACAGAGATCAGATAATACACTCTCAAATCAGACATCACATCACATATTTGATTTCAATAAAGCACAATACATTTTTGTTTTAATATAACCATAAATAATATGTTGAATACATTAATGTGGCTGGAACCTTTTCTGTTTGTAGGCAAAAAACAACAATTGGTGCATTACAGCTTTCAGATGGAATATATTGTTTTCACCAGTGTTGTTTTTTCAGGTAGGCAAACAAACATAATATACAATAATCATTAACTTGGTGATAATATTCATGTAAACACTATTCCGCTGCAGATTATTAACTATGCAGTTCAGATGGGATAGTGTCTAAAATGACTGTATGTTATGATTGATGTAATGCTCTGTTATGTGTAATGATTTATATTGTATCATAGATTCTTCGTGCATTCAGTGTGGATCTGCAAATAACTGTTTCTCTGCATAAAACCATCTGCTCAATGATATTTTGTGTAAGCTACAGCTTTTGAACTATGTTTTGAAATAGTTTATTTTTTCTGTCCCAGTCCTTTTTAAAGACATTCGTAATAGAATCCGGCATTATACAGCGTTTGACAGTGGCATGATAAAAGTCCTGTTTGGAATAATGCCTCTGATGTGTGTCATCATCATTATCTACAGTAAGTATTCCTCTATACATTTCTCTCCACCTCTGGGAACAAATATCAAAATGTTGAACAATGGTTAATGCTTTTATTCTGTCAGATTGTTAGAATGTCACATATGTTTGGGATATTTGTTCTAACATTGAATCAGTCATAATATTGAAACAAGTGTGTAAAGTGATCAATGGAAAGGACGAGGCGAGAACCGGCTTGATAATATAAATGATAGTTTAATGATAAACTTAAAAGAAGACACAAACAAACACATGACGGACATGTCCGTTAACGATCTCTCTCTCCAGCACGACCCTCTGCAGTCGACCTTTATCCCTCGGAGGCTTGATTAGCCTAATACGGGACCGGGTGTGTAGGATCATGACCCGGCCCCGCCCTCCGCCCTGCCACATTCCTCCCTTGTTCTCTCAGGCTGGTGAGCCTCCGGCCTGAGGTACACCCCCCCCTCTCTTTCCCTGGGGGAGGGCGTGCTTTACGTCTAGTCTGCCGGCAGGTCATCCCCATCTACCTGGACAAGGGAGGGGACAAGTGTAGGGAAACTAATTATAATTACAAACTAAATAATTAAAATGGGGGGGGGAGTAACTTCCTGTAACAGTGTAGTACCCCCCCAAAAAACTGTAAAATTTAAAAGAGGGAAAAGGCCAATGTAGAGCGACAGTGAGAGAGAGAGACGAGAGAGAATTGAAAAAAAAAAAAAAACTCGGCAGTTCTCCGATACACCGCAGCTTGTTCCTCGGCCACTCCTCCACCCTCTATCGGATGACAGCTGCGCCTCTCCGGGGGGAACATAAGGGGTCTCCCTCGCCCCTGGCAGTGGTTCTCCCGCTCCAGGCGGTCGCAAGTGAGCCCCTCCCCGCTCTCGGTTGGCGGTCTTAAACCCCGGCGCATTTCAGCGGCCGGTAGGCGACTCCTGCGCCCCTAGCAGCGGCCCTGACCGCTCCAGGCGGTCGGTTAGGATTCTCCCCTCGCTGTCGGCGGCCATCGTCCTCTTTCAGGCGGCTGGGCTCCTCGTCCCCCGGCAGATGGCCGTGGCTGCTCCGTTGGTGTGGACGGCAGTGGCGAGAACTACGGCGTATCCCTCCTCCTTCCCGGGTTTCCGGCACCAGTGTAAAGGGATCAAATGGAAAGGAGGAGGCGAGAACCGGCTTGATAATATAAATAATAGTTTAATGATAAACTTAAAAGAAGACACAAACACACACATGACGGACATGTCCGTTTATGATCTCTCTCTCCCGCACGACCCTCTGCAGTCGACCTTTATCCCTCGGAGGCTTAATTAGCCTAATACAGGACCGGGTGTGTAGGATCACGACCCGGCCCCGCCCTCCGCCCTGCCACATTGTGTAAACAGCTTTAATAATTTCAGAGGGAACTACATTTTTACTCTCTTATCAGCAGTGAAATTGTGTATACCGCTTGTAGCCCCTTATTAGATCCATATGATTAATTGCTTGTATATTTTACCTTGTGTGTAAGACACTTTGGGTATAAGCATCTGATTATGACATATATGATTATATGTACAGTTTTTCACGTTGAGGTTGTTTGCGTTGAGGTTAACATAGCTACATTAACCTCAACACAAACAACGCAAATTTGTGGGGCCCCGGACATCGGGGTGGCCCCAGTCGGAAAGCTGAGCAAAATGCTCAAGGGGTGACAGGTGACGAGTTGTTCTGTGTTCACGTGCAGATACACTGTTTTCAGCTATCTCGGAGCCAGGGCTGTATTGGTGGACAGGGCTGGATTGGTGGAGCCAGGGCTGGATTGGTGGACAGGACAGGGCAGTGAGGTGGTGGCTCAGTGGTTGAGGCTCAGGGTTACTGACCAGAAGGTCGGGGGTTCAAGCCCCAGCACCACCAAGATGCCACTGTTGGGCCCTTGAGCAAGGCCCTTAACTCCAGGTTGCTCCGGGGGGATTGTCCCTGTAATAACTGCACTGTAAGTCGCTTTGGATAAAAGCATCTGCCAAATGCATAAATGTAAATACCGGCATTTTGCCGGTGGGCCGATCAGTGGCGGACTGGCCATCGGGAGAACCGGGACAAACCTGAAATGAGCCACCATGATATGGAAATGGCGCCGTGATATGCCGAAGGGGGCAGCAACACCCCAATAAAAGTGACACCACCAACCCCAACCCTCCCCATGTAAAATTCCGGGCCATTTTTTCTTCCCAGTCCACCCCTGCTCAGAGCAGTTCACATGCATTATAAAGTTAAAATGCTTTTGGGGGACACCAATTGCCGCAATTCCAAACATTTTATGCCACTTAAATTAATTACACAAATCTAAAAACACAACACGGTATCAAAGATTTTGGAGATTACAGCGTTTCACCAGATTAATAATGGACATTGTAAACTGTCATAAGCTCCAGGTGAAGGTGAAGTAAATACAACAGAAATGTATTGTATAAATAATTTTAAAGTAAATAAATCTATTGTATAAAATAAATACTCCAAATAATAATAATCAGTATCATATTCAAATAATAAACTTGACAGTACAATAATAAATAATATTCATCAGGGTTTCAAAATATTAGTGAGTGAAGCTGTAGTTCCCCGTCTGTCGCTCACTTCGACGTTGTGTCGAAGAAGCGACACTAGGGGTCTCTCTTGAGCGCCTTTTGCACTGTTTTCCAATGAAAAATTGGCAGACAGAATTTGCATGTCCCGCCCCCGGACATATAGGTATTTAGGGAGGGAAATGCATCTGTTTCATTCAGAAATTTTCTTTGGAGCCGACTGGTTGTGTGAGCAGCAAGCTGCGATTCACAAAAACTGTTCCTCTCATCTCCCAGAGCATATGCTGTTGGATCTACGGTACATATCAGCGGCTTTCTCCTTCTCTGCACAGCAGTGCAGATTTGCCCCTGGGCACTTCGACAGCACTTTTAAAATTGAATATTTTCCTAAAAGAGTTTATTTCTCTATAAGAGCAATACACAGCTGGCGTTGAACGTCCTTTTCAGAACGCGTCTTTTTAAAGATGTCTTTCCGACTCTGTGTAGTTTCTGGATGCGGTTGATTTCTCTCCACTTCTGACAGTCATAAAAGCTGCCACGCGTGCCAGAACACGCAGGCAGCATTTTATGAATGGTTCACGTTCTCAGTGCGAGAACATAGCCATGGCAGCATTGCGGTCGCGGCTTTCTTTCTTCACGAGAGAAAGCCACTTCAGCCGCACCCGCGCCTCGCCTCCTTCCTACGGGATTGGGGCCGGCGCTACGGATGATGAAGGCGATTTGGGGATAATGACGGGCCACGTTTCGCCGGTTAAATTCCTGCCAACTACCCCCCCCGGCACACTTGCTTGCTTCCTTCCAAGCTCGGGATGAGTGCGGCTCGCCTCGCGGCCATCCGGCATTCTCCCTTGAGCCCCGGAATTGTATGACGTCATCGCTGCTGCATCGGAGAGCGTCACAGGGGCGTCTGAAGCCGATGACTCGCCTGTGTCACCTTCGGGTCTGTTCGCCCAGTCTGAGGCTGACACACAGATGTCTGCTATGCTGCCGCCGCGAGCACGAGGCTGGATTGGAGACCTCCGTCCCCCCCTCACGGCTACTCCATTGGTTGTTCGGGCCTGCGCGCCGCTCACAGCTGTGCTGGCGGTAGACAAAGCACGCTTTCTCAAACTCCCCCATCTCCCAGCTCGGTCTATTCCGCATCACCATTGACAACTCCGCCCAGCAGTCCTCAGTGGTGAAGAAGCAGTTACCCTAGCTCGGAGATTGGACGCGTGGCTCTCACTTCCCAATCCGTCACGCTGGCTCTCCCCATTCGGGGGCGTCTGCTTTACCGCAGTTCATGGCGAACATGCCAAAATTCTGAGCGCGGAAATTGCGACTCTCTTACTCAAAGATGCGATAGAGCCTGTCCCTCCAACCGAGATGAAGAAGGGTTTCTACAGCCCTTACTTCATCATACCCAAGAAAGGCGGTGGCTTACAACCGATCTTGGACTTGCGAGTTGCCAATCACATCCCGGGCAACCTCAACGTGGTGGCGGACGCGCTATCACGACAACGCTTGCCCAGCGGAGAGTGGAGACCTCCCACTGCCCGCTCTGGCATGCCCGAACAGAGGCTCCCCTCGGGGCAGACGCGCTAACACACAGCTGGCCCACGGGGATGCGCAAGTACGCATTTCCCCCAGTGAGCCTTCTTGCACAGGTGCTGTACAAGGTCAGGGAGGATGAGGAACAAGTCACTCTAGTGACTCCTTATTGGCCCACTCAGACTTGGTTCTCAGATCTTGTACTCCTCGCGACAGCCCCTCCATGGCGAATTCCCCTGAGGAAGGACCTTCCTTCTCAGGGATGGGGCACCCTCTGGCATCCGCACCCAGACCTCTGGAACCTCCATGTCTGGCCCCTGAGGGGGATGCGGAAGATCTAGTTGGCCTACCACCTGCTGTCGTAGACACGATCAACCAAGCCAGAGCTCCCTCTACCAGGCAACTTTACGCCCTGAAGTGGCACTTGTTCGCAAATTGGTGTTCTTCCCGGGATGAAGACCCACAGAGGTGCGCAGGAGAGGTTGGAGGGGAGGCTGTCCCCCTCCACCTTGAAGGTGTATGTAGCTGCTATCGTGGCCCACCGCAACGCAGTAGACGGCAAGTCTTTGGGCAAGCACGACTTAATTACCAGGTTCCTAAAGAGGCGTCTGGAGGTTGACTCCCTCCCGGCCAAGCCTGTTCCCCTCCTGGGATCTCTCAGTGGTCCTCTCGGGCCTTCAGAGACCCCCCCTTCGAGCCGATAGAATCAGTCGAATTCAAGGCCCTCTCCCTGAAGACGGCCCTCCTGATTGCGCTCGTCTCAATCAGAGCGTCAGAGACCTGCAAGCGTTCTCTGTCAGCGACACTTGCCTGGAGTTCGGTCCGGCTGACACCCATGTGATCCTAAGACCGCGACCGGGTTTATGTGCCCAAGATTCCTATGACTCCCTTCAGGGACCAGGTAGTGAAGCTGCCCCGGGAGGAGGCAGGCCCAGCCCCTTCATTGCTGTGTCTGGTACGTGCTTTCCATATCCATTTGGACCGCACACAGAGCTTTAGACGTTCTGAGCAGTTCTTTGTCTGCTTTGGTGGACAGCGGAAAGGGAACGCTGTCTCCAAACAGAGGCTTTCCCACTGGGTAGTTGACGCCATTACATTGGCCCATCACACCCAGGCCATGCCCTCCCCCTTTTTGCGGGGCGAGCACACTCGACAAGAAGTGTTGCGTCCGCGTGGGCACTGGCCAGAGGCACCTCCCTAGCAGACATACAGAGCAGTGGGTTGGACAACACCTAATACCTTTACGAGATTTTACAATCTCAGGGTTGAGTCGGTTCCATCCCGTGTTTTCTCAGGACAGGCCCCTATGTGGACTTATCCCCCTGTGTGTATTTTCTGCAGTATAGTCTCTCTTGGGCAGTCCTCACGGACCCCCGGTTGCCGTGTTTGTAGCAACACCTCCCTCCCAATGAGGTAGGATCTTCCACTGCACCATACTCCACATATGACCTAAAAGCCCATGTGATGTATTTCACCACTCTTTACTTCCCCCAGTCTGGGCAGGTGTGGTCTCCGCAGGGTCTTTTCCCCCTGAAAGAATAGGAACTGGGTAAGATCGCCATCCCCGATGAGTATGATATCATTAAGATGGCCCCAGCCGCTTTAACTCTATGTGAGAAACATAGAGAGAGAAAAGGCGCCGGCCTGCTCCCATGCTTGGAATGTTACCTTGTTCCCCCCTGCCGGGGGCAAAGAACCAGAAAGCTCTGATGATTTTATGTGGCGTTGGGGAAGGGTACGTGCAGTCTGACACAGCCGGTCACTTTGGCATGTAAAATACCTGCCCACTCCTGTGTCAGCAGTACACGGCTCAGCGCATGGCGTGATTTAAATTGGACCCCTAGTGTCACTTCTTCGACACAACGTCGAAGTGAGCGACAGACGGAGAACGTCTAGGTTATGGATGTAACCTCTGTTCCCTGATGGAGGGAACGAGACGTTGTGTCCTCCCGGCCACATTGCTGAACCGAGCCACTGTTTACTCATGCCGAACATGAGCAAAGAAGGCTGTGAAAAAAGAAATCTGCATTGTTTATCCATTTGATCTTTAATTTAGAAAATTACAACTTTTAATTGAAGTAAATCAATTGAAACAGTGAAAATATCTCATTAATAAATAAATATTTTTTTCCAAAATGCATTGGCCATAATTATTGGCACCCTTGTGTTCAATACTTTTTGGAACCTCGCTTTTTTGTTTTTGCAAGATAACAGCTCTGAGTCTTTTCTTATAATATCCTGGAACACCTGGCAAGGGATCTGAGATCATTCCTCTGTACTGAATCTCTTCAGATCCTTCAAATTCAAAGGTCCACGCTGGTGGACTCTTATCTTCACTTCGCCCCACAGGCTTTCTATGGGGTTGAGGTTAGGGGACTGGGATGGTGTAACCCGGATACACACACACAAGATGAGACAGTCACAATGTAAGTCAAAAAACTGCTTTTATTGACAACAATAAAAGCAGGCAAAAGTACAAACGGGCAAATCCAGTGAAGAGTCGTCAAAGGGGAGCGTGAGGTCAAAAGCCGGGGTATCAAGATAACAATAACAAGTGGGACAGATCTAATGAGGGAGGTGAACGATAGCGGGGAAAACAGTTAACAACTAGAGGAACAAGACGAGACTAGCGGGAACGAAGACAGGGGGACGAGAGGAATGGTGAGTTGGCAAGCTAAGACGAAGAATAGTGGGGAGGTCAAAACTAGACGAGACTAGCAGGGGCAGAACTAGACGAGACTAGCAGGGGCAAAGATACGGGGAACTAAATACAATAACCAACCGGAAACAAACGGAAGGATAGTGTATTTATAGGGGAAGGTGCAGGTGTAACTAATGTGTGGGGATCGGAAGCGCGTGAGTGCAGGTGAAACTAATGTGTGGGGATTGGAAGCGCGTGAGTGCAAGTGGTCATAATGTTCAGGCTGAAGCGCGTGAGAAGCGAGCATGAGTCAGAGGGGGGAGATAGTTTACGAGCGAGAGCTCGTAATAGCAAAACCGGGCGTGGAAGCCCGAGGGAGGAAACAGAGCGTACGAGCTCAAGGGGGCGGAGCGAGGAAGCGGGAAGCGAGCACGCTCGCGGAGTGCATGTGTGCGTGCTCGCGGACGCGGAGATGGGGCAGAGGAGCGGGGTTCGTGACAGATGGCCATAGCAGAACCTTGGTTTTGTGGTCGGTGAACCATTTTTGTGTTGATTTTGATGTTTGTATTGAATCATTCTCCTGCTGGAAGATCCAACCAGGGTCCATTATAAGCTTTCTGGCTGAAGCAGTCAGATTTAGATTTTTTTTATCTGTTGGTATATGATAGAGTCCATGATGCCAAAATATCCAGGACCTCTAGCATATAAACAGCCCCACAACATTAAAGATCCACCACAATATTTAACTGTGGGCATTGGGTACTTCTTCATCTCTGTGTGTGCCAAACCAATCTCTCGTGTTTGTTGCCAAAAAGCTCTTTTTTTGTTTCATCAGACCGAAGAAACCGGTCCCATTTGAAGTTACAGTAGTGTCTGGAAAACTGAAGATGCTTGAGTTTTTATTGTTGGATGAGAGCAGAGGCTTTTTTCTTGAACCCCTCCCAAACAACTTGTTGTGATGTAGGTGATGTCTGGTATTTTTTTAGACTTTCTGACCCCAAGACCCGACTAATTTGTGCAATTCTCCAGCTGTGATCCTTGGAGATTCTTTGGCCACTTGGACCATCCTCTTCACTATGCGTGGAGACAATATAGACACACGTCCTTTTCCAGGCCAATTCTTAAGATCTCTAGTTGATTGGAACATATTAATTATTGCCCTGTTGGTGGAAATGGGCATTTTCAATGGGTTTGGCTATTTTCTTATAACCGCTTCCCATTTCGTGAAGCTCAACAACATTTTGCCGCACATCAAAACTATATTCTTTGGTCTAACCCACTGTGATTGATGATTAAGGGAATTTGGCCTGTGTGTTACCTCATATTTACACCCCTGAGAAACAGTCACTAGTCATGTTCCTAGTCACCCAGGTACACTTAAAAAATTAAATAAGAATGAAAATATACTTCAGATTTATTTCACTCAAAAACTATACATTATTTATTTAATAATGAGATATTTCCCCTCTTTCAAGTATTTTACTTCAATTAAAGAGACTTGGATTCTGATTTTTTTTCCAAAATCCCTTAACATATACCCAAATTATCTTTTGTAACTCCTCTTAGAGCTTTCAAGCTACAGAAACTTGGCACAGACCTTCAGACTGTTTTGGAATAATGTACTTTGATTTCTAACTGATTGATGTTTTTCTGTATAGGGTGCTGTAATGTATCTATTAGTAAATGTTAATGTAGACCACATTATGACTTGATTAAAACTTCAATGCATTAATAATATATTTTAATCATTTATTTTTTTGTAGTTTTCACTGCAACCTGGAGAAATATGCAATTTGGAGACAGATTAGAGAGGAAAAAAGATTCAACCTTTATTAATATACTCAACATCATGGCTTTTATAAGCTTTGATATTTTGCCTCCATTGCAACTGATCACCTTGTTTTATGCATTTGGAGTTGCCAGAGGAAGTAAGTATAAATAAATTAATTTATGAAGCATTCTTATTCATTTCTCCTCTGTGAAAGAGAGAATGAAATGATTTTTATTAAGAATATTTATAAACAATAATAAAGACAGTAGAAAGGTTTTGGTTTATATTTAGTTACAGATTCATTCACAATTTCAATAAAATATTTTAAATAATATTGTATAGGAATGGTTTATAACTTGAGAATAATCAGATTTATAATTCAGACAGTAGCATCTATAATAACTGTATTATTGTTCTGTATTTAGCGTTTCTCGTTGCTGGAGTTTTACCAGTGATAGTTATACTGGCAAGATTCGACTGGAATTTTATATGTGGGGAAAATGGACTCAAATGTAAGTATGTGTTGAATTATTCTGGATTCTGCTTCTGGTTATGGTGTCATCAATAACCACAGGAATAAATCTAAGAGTATGTATACAGCTGTCACTGTTAATCATCATGAATGAATGACACTATCATTTATAGTTTGCATCTGATTTCCTGATTTTATTTTCTGATTAACCGTTTTACGCATAAAGAAATGAAGAGCAGTTTAAAAAACGAGTTTAACATGTACACTCACATAAATGTTTCAGTCATAACAGTCGCCGTATAAAAGCTGTTTTACATCGAGTGTATTGCCTCATGGAGGTCATCATAGGAAGCTCATATGACTAACTCAAATGTCTTTTTTTTTAATAAGTCAAATGTGTAATGAATGAACATGTTGTCACACTTTCATGTTTTTCAGGTAAATATGTGGCCATGAGAACAGTGTGGTTAATATTCACATTGATGACTAATGTCATTCTGGCCTATTTTTACATCATGACGCTGGAAAATGAAGAAGGTATTGTTGTGTCTTGATTGATGTCTTCAAACAAGTGTCTGTTCATATTTAAGGATATCCTGCAAATCAGGGACTAAAAACGGAACAGAAAAAATGGAACGAAAACCGAAAACATACAAAACTTTTAGCAGTATGTAAGCAAAAACCAGAACAAAGTGATTTTAAATTGTTCCAGAGTGAAACTTTCTTCATGAAACTAAAGGCCAAAGGGTTTATCACAGTCAGTTTTAGGAACTACACCACTTCATGTTGCCGGGAAAAATGTAACATGTACTTTTATCCTAAAGCAAACTGCTTCATCACTCATTTATTTGCCTAATTGCCTGTGGTTGTTTTGTATCCTGTGAATGAAGACCTTTTTAACAACTATGTATAAATACCACATATACAGTGCATTCATAAAGTATTCAGACCCCTTCATTTTTTTCACATTTTGTTATGTTGCAGCCTTATGCTAAAATGCTTTAAATTATTTGTATTTATTTTTCACATCAATCTGCACAGCATACCCCATAATGACAAAGCACAAACAAGATTATTGATAACTTCGCAAATGTATTAAAAATAAAAAACTGAACTATCACATTGGCATAAGTATTCAGACCCTTAACTCAGTACTTTGTTGAAGCAGCTTTGGCAGCGATTACAGCCTCAAGTAATTTTGCGTATGAAGTGACAAGCTTTGCACATCTGGATTTGGGGATTTTCTTCCATTCTTCTCTGCAGTTCCTCTCAAGCTGTCAGGTTGGATAGGGACCATCAGTGGCCGGCCATTTTCATTTCTCTTCAGAGATGATCGATTGGGTTCAAGTCTGGGCTCTGGCTGGGCCACTCAAGGACATTCACGGAGTTGTTCCTAAACCATACTTACTTACTCTTGTGTTATCTTGTCTGTGTGCTTAGGGTCATTGTCCTGTTGGAAGATGAACCTTCAACCCAGTCTGCGGTCCTGAGTATTCTGGACCAGGTTTTCATTAAGGATATCTCTGTATTTTGCTGCATTCAGCTTTCCTTTCAACCCTGACCAGTCCCCCAGTCCCTGCCACTGAAAAATACCCCCACAGCATGATGCTACCACCACAGTGCTTCCTTCTGTTGTGATGGTATTGCACATGTGATGAGCTGTGCCTGGTTTCCTCCAGGCATGACTCTTGGAATTTAGGCCAAACAGTTCAATCTGTTTCATCAGATCAGAGAATCTTGTTTCTCACAGTCTGAGAGTCATTTAGGTGCTTTCATGTGTCTTTCACTGAGGAGAGGCTTTTTCCATCTGGCTACTCTGCTATAAAGTCCAGATCGGTGGAGTGTTACAGTGATGGTTGACCTTCTGCAAGTTTCTCCCATCTCCACACATGATCTCTGGAGCTCAACCAGAGTGACCATCAGGTTCTTGGTCAAGGCCCTTCTACCCTGATTGCTCAGTTTGGCCAGGGGTTCAGCTCTAGGAAGAGTCCTGGTTATTCCAAACATCTTCCATTTAAGAATTATGGAGGCCATTGTGCTCTTGGGAACCTTAAGCGCAGCCGAAATGTATTTGTAGCCTTCCCCAGATCTGTGCCTCGACTCAATCCTGTCTCTGAGCTCTGCAGGCCGTTCTTTTGACCTCGTGGTTTTTGCTCTGATATGCATTTTCAGCTGTGAGACCTTATATAGACAGGTGTGTGCCTTTCCAAATCTAGTCCAATCAATTGAATTTACCACAGGTGACTCCAATCAAAGTGTAGAAACATCTCAAAGATGATCCAGAGAAATGGGACGCACCCAAGCAAAATTTTAAGTGTCATAGCAAAGGGTCTGAATACTTATGCCAATGTGATAATTCAGTTTTTTATTTTTAATATATTTGTTGTATTATTATGGAGTATGGAGTGCAGATTCATGTGAAAACATCAAGAAATACATTTATCAGTTTTTCACTAAATAAAAAAACAGACTCTTCATGAAATTCTCTTTGCTTTGTTTTCAACATATAGATCGTGCCGGATGGGCCTGTTTAATTGTGTTTCTCCAAGTATTATGGGCAGTAAATAACTTTAGACGTGCCTTTAATCATTTGGGTACAGTATTAATTATTGACTTATTATTGATCATATTCTCTGTGTGTTGTTGTTCTGCTTACAGGCTTTAGTTTCCTAGCATTTTATAGATTATTATGGCTTTATGTTGGCTATGCTGAAATTGAATGTTATTTTGGGTTGCTTTTTAAAAACATGTGTTTAAGATAAATCGGTGCATTTATTTGTTGATATATGAAACAGTTTTGACTTGCATTCCAGACTTTCACAGTAATCTTTACGTGTACCTGTTTGCATCAGTTGCTGTTGTTTTAATCAGCGCTATTGCACTGATGACAGAACTGATACTGAAAACAGGTGAGTGAACAAAACACTTTAACATTGTACAGTGATTTATATGTTACTTGTGCTTATTTAATTTTAGTGGAATTCCAGAATCAAAGTCTTATGTTATATACACAGGTGGCACCTTGGCATACTTTTACATTACATTTAATGATTTATCTGATGCTTTTATCCAAAGAGAATTACGAATGAGGAACATAGCAAGCCATTTGCCATACAAAAGTCAACCATATCTGCAGTATGGCACTGCCAAATTCTCAATAAAAATATAAATATGTGCAGCATACAAATATATAATCTGGATTATAGTGCACAAAAGTTAATACATTTAATACAATGATTTCAGAGATAATTATGGGAAACAAGCATGAAGTTGATTTTGAATATTCCACTTTCATTGTTAAAAATAAGATGTTTTATTGCCTTCATTTTCATCCCCAGTTAATGGTGAACGTTCAGTGGGGGATTTAAGAATCGTTGTGTTTTCTTGTGAAAGCCTCGTTGTCATATGCCTGTTTATTTTACCAATTTGCGGTGAGTATAAACAATTATAATCATTTCAGTTTTGTTCTCTCTTTCTTTTTAAACAATTAAAATGTAATTTATATTATTATGATGTGATAGAATAAAGTAACATGATCTGTTATTTTTAATTATTTTAAGAAAGTAACTAAATCATTAGAGGGCTGCGATGCAACTTGAAATAAATCCAATGTTTGTGTTGTTGTTTTTCAATGAGATATCAGAGATTATTAAAGTTTAGATAATTGTTTACAGGACATCAGATCAGAAGCACCTGACAAATACTTAACCAACTTAAAATACTGTACACCTATGGCCAAAAGTATTGGCAGTGACATCAATTTTGTGTTTTGCAAAGTTTTCTGCGTCAGTCGTTGTGTTCTTGTTACCTCTAAAGAAAGACGTGCTGCTATCATCGCTTTGCATCAAAATGGCCTCTCATGCAAGGAAATTGCTGCAAAGAATATTGCACCTGAAAGAACCATTTACCGGATCATCAAGAACTTCAAGGCGAGAGGTTCAACTGCAGTGAAGAAGTCTTCAGGATGTCCCAGAGTGTCCAGCAAGCACCAGGACCGTCTCCTCCTGAGGAGTCTGCTACGGGATCGTGTCACCACCAGTGCAGAGCTCAATATTGGCAGCAGGTTGGTGCGAGTGCATCTGCACGCACCGTGAGGCGAAGACTTTTGGACAATGGCTTGGTGTCAAGAAGGGCAGCAAAGAAGTCACTTCTCTCCAAGAAAAACATCAAGGACAGACTGAAATTTTGCAGGAAGTTCAAGGATTGGACAGCAGAAGACTGGTGCAAAGATATTTTCTCTGAAGAAGCCCCCTTCCGACTGTTTGGGACATCTGGAAAATAGATAGTCCGGAGAAGAAAAGGTGAACGCTACCATGAGTCCTGTGTCGTACCAACAGTGAAGCATCCTGAGACCATCCATGTGTGGGGTTGCTTTTCATCACAGGGAGTGGGATCGCTCACAATCCTGCACAAAAACACTGCCATGAATAAAGAATGGTATCAAAACGTCCTGCAAGAGCAACTTCTCCCAACGATCCAAGAACAATTTGGTGATGATCTGTGCATTTTCCAGCAGGATGGAGGACCATGTCACAAGGCAAGAGTGATAATGAAGTGGCTCGGAGATCATTACATTGAGATTTTGGATCCGTGGACAGACAACCCCCTGATCTTAATCCCTTAGAGAACCTGTGGTCAATCCTCAAAAGGCGAGCTGACAAGCAGAAGCCCACAAATTGTGACCAACTCTGAGCACTAATAAGGCAAGAATGGATCATCAGTCAGGATTTGGCACAGAAGGTGATATCCAGCATGCCAGCGCGACTTGCAGAGGTTATGAAGAACAAGGGGCAACACTGTAAATATTGACTCTTTGAATATTTTTGTCAATAAAAGCCTTTAAAACTTTTGAAACGCTTATCATTGTTTTCCAGTACACCATAGAAACATGAGAAAACATAATCTACAAATACTGAAGCAGAAAACTTTGCAAAACACAAAATGTATGTCACTGCCAACACTTTTGGCCACGGCTGTACAGCATTCATGTTGTTAGCTGTCAATGAATCAGTCAATTATCAGACCATCTGTTTGCTGCATCTCTCTTCTGATTGTTCCTCCTAATGGTCACTTTTACCTCTGTTTTCGAAATCCGTCCTAACAGAGCGTGATGAATCCAGCCAAACTCCGAGTCCGAGTCTGAAACGTCAGGTTAGCTTCTTATATCAGATTTACAGTTGACAAACAATACAAGCTGCTTCACTTCATATTAAACAAAAGTGATGTAATGCACATACTGTTGACAATGATTTTTGTGTCTTTAATTTAGCATTCCTTCACTCAGCGCTACTATGACAGAAGTAACATCACTGAGGATGTTGAGGTGATTATATTCTGTAATGTTGCATTGATCTGAGAATTACAACTGAGCAACAATGTAGATATTAAACTATTGTCCAAAAGCTAAAATATGTATATATTATTATTTTAGATGTTGCAATCTATTTTTCCTGCTTACAGTTCACATTAAGTCCAGAACAGAGTATAAACATGCAGGAAAGGATGAATGGAGAAAATATTGAGCTGCATCTAAATGCTCAAACACACCGTCAGTAAAGAGAGAAACAGCTACAATCAAATTAATGGCACTGTGTGACTGATGCTGGTTTGTCTAGATGAACTCCACAGACACAGAACTCTTAGTCATGTTGCATGTGGCATGTGGCATGTTGTTTGCATCCACCAGAATACTCACAAACAAATCTACAGATGATCATATTCTCCACTGAAAATAGCCCTGCTTATGTTAATACTTAATATTATCTGATGGTATGTACATTTTTGTCTCTCTTTAAGGTGTGTAATACTAAAGAAAATGCATAAAATACACTATACCTCATTTAAATGTAAATATACACTACATTTGAATTCATGTTTGCCTTTGAAACCTTTCTATCCAAAGAGTCATGCTTAAATGTTTAAAATAAGCGTGTGGATAGTGAAGAAAAAGTTTACATTTGAACTCCTTCAAAACTGTTTGAAAAGCATCTCAGGATGCACCTCATGAAGTTGCTGGAGAGAATGAACATGAGTGTGCAGAGCTGAAATCTAGACAAAAAATGGATACTTAAGAAGATAAAGTATTTGGGCTGTTTAATAGTTTTGATTGCATTATTCTCATTCAATATGAACAATTAAGAATGAGTAGGCATGTGACTTGTAGTGTGGATATTTAAAATTGATTGACAGTATCTGAAGCAAGCTAGTTTGCATGCATATGGATTTATTATGAATAAAAGGAGCCGTTTATACGAATGACCAATCACGTCTCATCACCAGAAATCTTGTGCATGTTCCTGTTTGATCTGTAGCTTTCAGTGGTATTGTTGATTGATTTACTGGGGAAACCTTGTGATTTCTTACCAAAGCTCATCTCATAGTATATATGTTTACATTTGGCATTTTTAGAAACTGTCATCTTTTTGCACTACTGTGTACTGGTCAGCGCTGCACTGTCTCTCACTGTGTCTATTGTCCTGTTCATTTTTAGTAATTTATTGTACTGTCCCGTACTTTCTGCACATGTTTGCACGTGCACTTTATATAGGTATGTTATTTAGTCTGTGTAGTCTCATGTGGTTTTGGGTTTGTCCTATGTTGTTTTATGTAGCACATGGTCCTGGAGGAATGTTGTCTCATTTCACTGTGTACTGTACTAACTGTATAACAACAATAAAAACCACTTGACTTGACTACAGTGTGTAAACCTCACTCCTGGCCTCAAGAGGCACACTAGTGACTGACGCTAGAGGTTGAAGCCTTTAGCCTCCTCATTAGTGAGCCCGCCTCCAATACTGGAGATGCCGGTTCGAATCCCGCTCAGAGTGGGTCGAGCAGGACCAGTTTCATTGATGCCATGACCTGGATAGTACTGAGGCATAGGGGGGTGAGTGTAACAGGAGCCAGCTAGTAGTTAGCTTGGCATTGTGTGTAAACCTCACTCCCCTGGCCTCCAGAGCTGCTTTAGCAACTGACTATAGAGGTTGTATCCTTTAGCCACCTCATTAGCGCGCCTGCCTCCCATGCCAGAGACACATATATACATACAGCCACCACCATTGTGTCCTTGAGCAAGACACTTAACTCCAGGTTGCTCCGGGGGGATTGTCCCTGTAATAAGGGCTCTGTAAGTCGCTTTGGATAAAAGTGTCTACCAAATGCATAAATGTAAATATAATATTGATGCATCACTTAAAAAATCACTTACAGAACCTTTACTATTTGGGGCTATGAGTGATTGACTTACCGTCTCTTTAATAGGCAGTACTGTCGTTTAAATTGGTGTTGATCATCCAGCTGAAGAAACAATCTAGAAACATCTTTCCAAAAACATTCAATTTCAAGTCAAATTTCAGCAGTTTCAAAATCTGCAATGAATCATGATTAACTATGAAACATTATGCGATTAATCGTGATTGAAAATTTTACTTGACTTACAGCACTAGTTTTTAGGCATTTTTGATAACATCTGGCTGAACAGTCTAAAGTCCAGAGCTGTTATTCTAGCTGTCAGTTTGTCCAGATACTCAGGTGACCTTTCACCCCACACTTCCTGTAGCACTTGCCATAGATGTGTCTGTCTTGTCGGGCACTTCTCACGCACCTTACAGTCTATCTGATACCACAAAAGCTCAATGGGGTTCAGATCCATAACACTCTTTTCCAATTATCTGTTGTCCAATGTCTGTGTTTCTTTGCCCACTCGAACCTTTTCTTTTTGTTTTTCTGTTTCAAAAGTGTCTTTCTTTGCAATTCTCCCCATAAGTCCTCCTGAGTCTTCTCTTTACTGTTGTACATGAAACTGGTGTTGAGCGTGTAGAATTCAATGAAGCTGTCAGCGGAGGACATGTGAGGCGTCTATTTCTCAAACTAGAGACTCTGATGTACTTATCCTCTTGTTTAGTTGCACATCTGGTCTTCCACATCTCTTTCTGTCCTTGTTAGAGACAGTTGTGCTTTATCTTTGAAGACTGTAGTTACACCTTTGTGTGAAATCTGCAGTTTTTTGGCGATTTCAAGCATTGTGTCGCCTTCATTCCTCAAAACAATGATTGACTGATGAGTTTCTAGAGAAGTTTCTTTATTGGCATTTCTGACCTAATATTGATCTTAAGACATGCCAGTCTATTACATACTGTCTCAACTCAAAAACAAACACAAAGACAACGTTAAGCTTCATTTTATTAACCAAATATCTTTCAGCTGTGTTTGATATAATGCAAGTGATTTTCTAGCACCAAATGATCAATTTAGCATGATTACTCAAGGATAAGGTGTTGGAGTGATGCTGCTGTCTAGATATGTTAAAAAAACAAAATGTCAAATGTGCTGTTTTTTTACATCAGTAATGTCCTGACTATATTTTGTGATCAGTTGAATGCCACTTTGGTGAATTAAAGTACTAATTTCCTTTCAAAACTGCAAAATCTGAACATTATTCCAAACTTTTGGCCACCAGTGTGTCTGTGTGTGGGTGTGTTTGTTTGTGTGTGTGTGTGTGTGTGTGTGAATGTGTGTGTGTGTATGTGTGGGTGTGTATGTGTTTGTGTATGCGTGTGTGTGGGTGTGTGTGTGTGTGTGTGTGTGTGTGTGTGTGTGTGTGTGTGTGTGTGTGTGTGTATATATATACAGAATATACTGTATATATCTCAGTAAAACTGTATTATCTCAGTTTATACTGAGACTGAAAGCAAAAATATCACTTTGGATTGGAAAGATCCCAGAAACATTTCTCATAATGAAAATGACAATTTCAAATTCTTACATCAAGTAGTTGGTGAGACTGTAGCACTTTAGGCTGTATATTTTAATGCAGGTACTGTTGTTTGTAGAGTGCTCATCCAAACTGATTTCATTATTGGAACTATCCCTTTTGTAATGGATGAACTAAGTTGTAAAATAAAGCAATAAATCAGGAGAAGGCGTGCCTATATGAAGACTGGGTTATAGTGGTTATCAGTACTATTACATTTTATGATTCGTTGAACATTGGCATCTTTATGGTACTAGTTCTGCTGCCAATATTATTAAACTAAAAAGAAATCCCAAAGTAACCCAAGACCAGTGGTGGACTGACCATTGGGAGACCCTGGATGTTTCCTGGCCCGGCTGCGAAACGGGATGAGCTAAATTGGGCCACCGCGTTATGTAGAATGGTCACAAATTGGCGCCGCGATATGCTTTTGGGCCAGATTCCATAACACCCCCACCCCACCCCACAACACTCAACAACTTCTGGCCCAGTTTCTATGTAAAATCCCAGGCCTGATTTCTCTTCCCAGTCCACCCCTGCCCAAGACCATGTGCAAATGTTTGATTTTACCATGATTAATGGGTCGTGCCTAACTACACCCCTTGATTTCAAGCCTCATGTTTCTTAAAATGAACTTCACTCCACAGTGTCCACAGTGTGTGCTTGTGTGAAGACGATACCTGATTGCTCTGGTAATATTTAACTGATTATATTACCTGACTCAACCCAGTTTTATTCTGAAAAAGGAAAGTAAAAGCTCATAGATGCCTCATGAACATGAACGTCCATTAACAATTCAAATTTGTACAACTGTGCAGCAGAGATGACAATTGATTTATCTGATATTTTATATGAAAATGTATCTACATATATGGATAATTATCTCATTGCTGCTGGGGAACACTGATGGTATGTATAATCCTATTACTCTCTTTTGTAGGCGTAGTATCTTCCTCATACATTGTAGATAGTTTCAGAATTTAGACCCCTTGAAACTGTTTTCTGGTCTTTCAGGCTTTAAAGTAAGAGGTCCCACTGGTCCTCTGGTGGTTCCTCTGGGAGGTTCAGTGGTTTTGCCCTGTTTTGTTGACAAACCCTTACTAACCAAAGGACTGAAGGTGGAATGGAGAAGATCAGACATAGACACTCCGGTTCATCTGTATCAAGATGGCGGCAGTAGACCAGAGGTCCAGCAGCAGTATTATCATGATAGAGCTCATTTCTTTACTGACCAGATTCAACATGGAAATTTCTCCCTCCTGTTGAACAATGTGAGACCTGAAGATAAAGGAGTTTACACGTGTAAAGTTTTCAGTGATAAGGATTCTGGTGAAACTGTGGTTGAAATAAAAAATGTTGGTGAGTGAGAACCTAATGTGTTCTATTGGAAAGTTTATGTAACATTTCAAGCAAATATGTATGCTTACTTTCCCCTGTTAATTATTTTCAGAGCACTTCCAGGTTTTTGGATCAAATCACAATATATCTGTGTATGCGGTGATGACGTCACTCTGAACTGCTCTGTGGACTCTCACATCACACCTGAAGAGATTGAAGAAGTTTCATGGAAGAAAACAAATAAAGATGGAGACTTCCTGGTCCTGCTCTACCAAAACAAAAATATTAATCCAGAATCATCACACGAGCGATACAGAGACAGAGTTGAGTTCTTCACTGATGAAATCCCCAAAGGAAACTTCTCTCTCAGACTGAAGAGTGTCAGAACTGAAGATAAAGGAGTTTACATGTGTCAAGTGTTTGCTGGAGGAGTTTCAGCCAACATGACTGTAGAACTGCTGCGACTTGGTAAGACAACAGATATAAATAAATGGCATTTGGAGTCTAAACTGTGATTGCATATCAGTTGAATTCAATATTATTCAATAGTAAGTTGATGCATTGATTGGGAACAGCTTTCAATCAGGCAAATGAGCTAGGTTGGCAGGATTAGTATATGTGCCGCTTGCTTATTAAGGGGAGTTCGACTATGACGTTTATTAGTAATCAGGCGCACAATGTTCACCCAGAGGGCGAAAAATCCTATAGTTGTAACATTGACAAGGGATCAGTGGGATCAAATCTCCAGATCACAAATTCATAGAGACCCGGGTGTTTCCTCTTTTAACTCGTGCTATTAAGCAGCTTTTAATGTCCTAGCCACACCCTAGCAACCATCCTGAGCACCCTAGCAACTGTATAACAACATGACCCAACCAAATCTCGGCACAAGAACATCGTAGATACATGGGGGTGGGCTCTTTTGGCTTGCTGCAGAGTACTTTGGCCATTAGTGGGACATTGTGGTGACAAGTTTTGCCACAGCAAACACATCTACGTAGTTATTAAAATGCAATGTAACATTATTATATGATATAACATTTGCTGGCATTTTATGATGCCATTTAATTAACTAAGTGGGTTAAATGCTTTATGCAATTATGTTTTCCAATTTGTCATTTTAAGAGAGTTTGATGTATGCAAGCCATTAAGAGCAACAGGGAAATATTTAAGTGTTTGAACAAATGCACAAGCCACTAAGGTGGATATACTTGTGCCTACAAAACCAGTTATAATAACTCTTTTAGGGTATACAGGGAATTCTTTGCACAATAACTGTACTGCACGATGTACTGTAACTGTCTATGTCTCACAGGGTTCTCTCCTTTACACATAATGGTGATGATTCTCTGTATTACTGCATCTGGATCTGCACTTCTGCTCCTCTGTCTGATCTACTATAAGCCAAAAAAAGAGGGTACGTTTGCAGAAAGAACTTCTTATATTGTTGTAAATGACTGATGTCAGTTTTGAAGTCCTTTTATGGATTAAAAATAATGTTTAAATTAACAAACAATGAGTTAAACTGCAGTTACCCTTCTGACTGAAAAAACATACCATTTGTGTTTTCTTTTTAGATACAGTCCTGCATCTTCATGTGTTTCTGGTCTTTTGTCCAAATATTATCATGTTCTTTGCTTTTGTCTTCTGGGGTGTTACTGAAGGTAAGTGTTTCTGTTATTTGTATTATTTCTATTTCTATTATTATTATTATTATTATTATTAAAGGCCAATCCTGAAGGGGCGAGCCCCTATCCATTATTATTATTATTATTATTATTCTGGCTGGGAGTCTATGGCAGCACTATGAACCGTGCATAGGAAAATTATGAAATTTGGCACACTGATAAGTGTGGGTATGAATAACCCCTAAACCAAATTTGGGTTCTCTAAGTCATACTCTATAGTGCCACCACCAGTTCAAAATTTCACTTTTCTTTTTCATGAACGGTTTGTCCTAGAGACAATGTTATTTTTTGTCTGATTACTCTCCTCATGATGATTGAAATCCATCCATCCATCCATCCATCTTCAACCGCTTATCCGAAGTCGGGTCGCGGGGGCAGCTGCTCCAGCAGGGGGCCCCAAACTTCGCTATCCCGAGCCACATTAACCAACTCTGACTGGGGGACCCTGAGGCGTTCCCAGGCCAGTGTGGAGATGTAATCTCTCCACCTAGTCCTGGGTCTTCCCCGAGGCCTCCTCCCAGCTGGACGTGCCTGAAACACCTCCCTAGGGAGGCGGCCAGGGGGCATCCTTACCAGATGCCCAAACCACCTCAACTGACTCCTTTCAACGCAAAGGAGCAGCGGCTCTACTCCGAGCTCCTCACGGATGACTGAGCTCCTCACCCTATCTCTAAGGGAGAAGCCCGCCACCCTTCTGAGGAAGCCCATTTCGGCCGCTTTTACTGCAGAACCTAGTTCTTTCGGTCATGACCCAACCTTCATGACCATAGGTGAGGGTAGGAACAAAAATTGACCGGTAGATCGAGAGCTTTGCCTTCGGCTCAGCTCTCTTTCGTGACTAACGGTGCGATAGAGCGAGTGCAATACCGCCCCGCTGCCCCGATTCTCCGGCCAACCTCCCGCTCCATTGTCCCTCTCTCGTGAACAAGACCCCCAGGTACTTGAACTCCTTCACTTGGGGCAAAACCTCATTCCCTACCTGGAGTACGCACTCCATCGGTTTCCTGCTGAGAACCATGGCCTCAGATTTAGAGGTGCTAATCCTCATCCCAGCTGCTTCACACTCGACTGCCAAGCGATCCAGTGAGAGCTGAAGGTCACGGAGCGATGATGACATGAAGACAACATTATCTGCAAAAAGCAGCGATGAGATCCCCAGCCCACCGAACCGCATACCTCCCCCACCCCGACTACGCCTCGATATCCTGTCCATGAATATCACAAAAAGGATTGGTGACAAAGGGCAGCCTTGGCGGAGACCAACCCCCACATGGAATGAACTCGACTTCGTGCCGAGGACCCGGACACAGCTCTCGCTTTGGACGTACAGGGATTGGATCACCCTAAGAAGGGATCCCCCCACCCCGTACTCCCGCAGCACCTCCCACAGTCTCTCCCGGGGGACCCGGTCATACGCCTTCTCCAGATCCACAAAACACATGTAGACCGGAAGGGCATACTCCCAGGCCCCCTCCAGGATCCTTGCGAGAGTAAAGATATGGTCCGTCATTCCACGGCCAGGACGAAAACCGCATTGTTCCTCTTCAATCCGAGGTTCGACAATCGGCCGAACCCTCCTCTCCAGCACCTTGGAGTAAACTGAGAAGTGTGGGAGGCTGAAAAGTGTGATACCCCTGTAGTTGGCACACACTCTCTGATCCCCCTTTTTGAAGAGGGGAACCACCACCCCGTTCTGCCACTCCTTAGGCACTGTCCCAGATTTCCACGCAATGTTGAAGAGGCGTGTCATCCATGACACCCCCTCCACATCCAAAGCTTTCAGCATTTCTGGTCGGATCTCATCAATCCCCGGGGCTTTGCCACTGCGGAGTTGTTTGACTACCTCAGTGACCTTCCCCAGGGAAATAGAATCTGATCCCCATCATCCTCTGGCTCTGCCTCTACCATAGAGGGCGTGTTGGGATTTAGGAGTTCTTCAAAGTGTTCCTTCCACCGCCCAATAACCTCCTCGGTTGAGGTCAACAGCGTCCCATCTTTGCTGTATACAGCTTGAATGGTTCCCCGTTTCCACCTCCTAAGGTGGCGGACGGTTTTCCAGAAGCACTTTGGCGCGGACCGAAAGTCCTTCTCCATGGCTTCTCTGAACTTTTCCCACACCCACTGCTTTGCCTCCCTCACGGCCGAGGCCGCAGCCCTTCGGGCCTGTCGGTACCTTGCAACTGCCTCCGGAGACCTCCGGGACAACAAATCCGGAAGGCCTCTTTCTTCAGTCGGACGGCTTCCCTGACCACCAGTGTCCACCACGGTGTTCGAGGGTTACCACCCCTTGCGGCACCTAAAACCTTGAGGCTGCAGCTTTCCACCGCTGGCTCGGCAATGGAAGCTTTGAACATTGCCCACTCGGTTCAAGGTCCCCAACCTCCGCAGGGATGCCTGAAAAGCTCTGCCGGAGGTGTGAGTTGAAGATATCGTGGACAGGGACCTCCTCCAAACGTTCCCAGTTCACCCGCACTACTCGCTTGGGCTTCCCAGGTCTGTCCAGAGTCTTTCCCCACCCCCTGACCCAACTCACCACCAGATGGTGATCGGTTGACAGCTCTGCCCCTCTCTTTACCCGAGTGTCCAAAACATATGGCCTCAGATCTGACGACACGATTACAAAATCGATCATCGACCTTCGGCCTAGGGTGCTCTGGTACCACGTACACTTATGAGCATCCTTATGTTCGAACATGGTGTTTGTTATAGATAATCCATGACTAGCACAGAAGTCTAATAACAAACATCCACTTGAGTTCAGATCAGGGAGGCCGTTCCTCCCAATCACGCCTTTCCAGGTGTCCCTGTCATTTCCCATGTGTGCGTTGAAGTCACCCAGCATCACTATGGAGTCCCCTACTGGGGCCCTATTCAGGACTCCATTCAGGGTCTCCAAGAAGGCCGAATACTCTGAACTGCTGTTCGGTGCATATGCACAGACAACAGTCAGAGTTTTCCCCCCCACAACCCGTAGGCGTAGGGAGGCGACACTCTCGTCCACCGGGGTAAACTCCAACGTAGTGGCGCTCAGCCGGGGACTCGTGAGTATCCCCACACCCGCCCGTATCCCCACACCCGCCCGTCGCCTCACACCCTGGGAAACTCCAGAGAAGAATAGAGTCCATCCCCTATCCAGGAGTATGGATCCAGAGCCAAAACTGTGTGTCGATGTAAGCCCCACCAGATACAACTGGTAACGCTCCACCTCCCTCACTAGTTCCGGCTCCTTCCCCCCCAGTGAGGTGACATTCCACGTCCCCAGAGCAAGCCTTTGCTGACCGGGTCTGGTCCGTCGAGGCCCACGGCCTTCACTGCCGCCCATATGGCAGCGCACCCGACTCCTGCGGTTCCTCCAATGGGTGGTGGGCCCAAGGGATGTAGAGGGGGTTCCATCGCCGCTTCGGGCTGTGCCCGGCCAGGCTCCGTGACAAGCCCGGCCACCAGGCGCCGCCGACGGAGCCCTCCATCTGGGCCTGGCTCCAGACGGGGGCCCCGGGCTTCCTCCGGGCAGGGTAACTCCTCCTCTTGCCGTTTTATCCATGAGTCATTGTGAACCATTCTTCGTCTGGCCCCTCACCTGAGACCACTTTGCCTTGGGAGACCCTACCAGGAGCACATGGCTCCAGACAACACAACCCTCAGGATCATAAGGGCACACAAACCTCTCCACCACGATAAGGTGCTGGTTCCCGGAGAGGATGATTCAAATGTAATCTGTAATTCCCATTACAGTGGCCACCACCTTGCATGATGTTTACAGTTTAAACATTTCACGTCCTTTTGTCCTATTTGTTTAAAGGATGGCTCAAAATAATCTCGATTTAGAACTGAAGAACGTAATTTTAATTTGTGCTACCGTTCAGAAATGATGCTGATTTGAGGCTGTATCTTGGCAATGCTTTGTCATATCGAAACGAAATTTGGTATGCTTCATCAGGACCATGATCCAAGATAACATGTAAAGTTTAGTGATAGCACCACCTATGGGTCAAGAAATGAGAAATCAGAGCGCACTGGGAATTGCC
The DNA here is from genome assembly GCF_025860055.1 of Xyrauchen texanus. Taxonomy (NCBI): domain Eukaryota; kingdom Metazoa; phylum Chordata; class Actinopteri; order Cypriniformes; family Catostomidae; genus Xyrauchen; species Xyrauchen texanus. The sequence goes on from NC_068287.1 coordinate 44,475,593, forward strand.
AAATAGTGGAGAAAGAGGAAAAAAAATTGAAAGAGGTCATTGACGTCATGTCCTGAGGGTACCAAAGCAGTTTGGAGACAGCACCATATAGTGGTCAAAATGCAGTCAATTTAAACAAAACTTTTAATATATCATTGCTTCCTTATTCTAAGTCTTCTGAAACAGGCAGAGATATATTTCTAAATTATATATATAATTTTTCAATTTTTTTTTTAAACCTGCTGTTCTCAGCTTGAAATGTCTCTTTGTCACTTTGAGCTGTGTCATCTGAATGGGCCTGTGGTAAACACATTGAAGCACAAGTTAAAAGATTGTGAGTTTGAGTCCAGGATAGAGCCGTTTTAAAATGATTAATTCTGTTGATCTCTGAATCTTCATATTGTGCTTACTACAATTCAGACTGTATTGTACTGCGTAATTCCTGCTTCAATAATAATAATAATGGGGGTCGTCTCTTGGACATCAGTCAGACTTGTCAGTTGTGTGGCGCAGTGGTTAGAGCTCTGGGTTTCAGTTCAAAGGACTGGGTGAGCCCAAGAAGTTTGATACCTGCTTCAGCTGGTATAGATGTTGTGACTCTGTTGTGCTGGAGCTCTTTGCATTGTGCTTAGGGAATTGCTTTCGGGCTTGGCCCCATTCATTGTTGCTTGCTTTTATTATTATTATTATTATTATTATTATTGTAATACAGAGTGGAAAGCTATATTGTTACAGTATTCTCTGCTCTTTCATCTGAAAATATAACATATATTTCTCATGATTAATGTGTTTTTGTTTCAGGATCTGCGCATGAGACAGTCATTTGTTGTGCTCTTTATTTACTGAGACCTCTAATGTTGATTTGGGCTGCTCCATATGCTAAAGACTTTACAGGTATGATTCATTTCTGATCATTTATAAATCAAAGGTTAACAGAGATCAGATAATACACTCTCAAACCAGACATCTCATCACATATTTGATTTCAATAAAGCACAATAAAGTTTTTGTTTTAATATTACCATAAATAATAGAATATATATTTATAATAGTTGAATACATTAATGTGGCAGGAACCTATTCTGTTTGTAGGCAAAACACAACAATTGGTGCGTTACAGCTTTCGGATGGAATATATTGTTTTCACCAGTGTTGTTTTTTCAGGTATGCGAACAAACATAATATACAACAATCATTAACATGATAATATTCGTGTAAACACTATTCCGCTGCAGACACAATATTAAAATGTTTATTAATTATGCAGTTCAGGTACTCTAAATATTAAACATGCTAGTGTCTAAAATTACTCCGTGTTCTGAAATTGTTTTTTTTTTTCTTTCCCAGTCCTTTTTAAAGACGTTCGTAATAGAATCCGGCATTATACAGCGTTTGACAGTGGCATGATAAAAGTCCTGTTTGGAATAATGCCTCTGATGTGTGTCATCATCATTATCTACTGTAAGTATTCCTTTAAACATTTCATTCCACCTCTGGGAGCAAATATCAAAATGTTGAACAATGGTTAATGGTTTTATTCTGTCAGATTGTTGGAATGTCATATATGTTTGGGATATTTGTTCTAACATTGAATCAGTCATAATATTCAAACAAGTGTAAACATTTTTAATTATTTCAGAGGGAACTACATTTTTACTCCCTTATCAGCAGTGAAATCGTGTACACCGCTTGTAGCCCCTTATTAGATCCATATGATTAGTTGCTTGTTTATTTTACTTTGTGTGTAAGACATTTTTGGTATAAGCATCTGTTTATGTCATATATGATTATATATACAGTTTTTCACAGTAGCTATGTTAACCTCCATGCAAACAACGCAAATTCGTGGGGCCCCGGACATCGGGGTGGCCCCAGATGGAAAGCTGAGCAAAATGCTCAAGGGGTGACAGGTGGCGAGTTGTTCTGTGTTCATGTGCGGATACACTGTTTTCAGATATCTCTGAGCCTGGGCTGGATTGGTAATCTGGCATACAGGAGTGGTGGCGGCGTAGTGGGCTAAAGCGCATAACTGGTAATTCGAAGGTCGCTGGTTCGATCCCCACAGCCACCACCATTGTGTCCTTGAGCAAGGCAATTATCTCCAGGTTGCTCCAGGGGATTGTCCCTGTAATTAGTGCACTGTAAGTCACTTTGGATAAAAGCATTTGCCAAATGCATAAATGTAAATAGCGGGCATTTTTGCACTTTGGGGCCGATCAGAGGTGGACTGGCCATCGGGAGAACTGGGACAAACCTGAAATGAGCTGCTGCGATATGGAAACAGAACGGGCCACAAAACGGTGCTCACCGCTTCAGACAGCCACAGGCGCTGTCTCGTGTGTTTTGGGCTGCAGTCACTCGGGCAGGCGATGGCCACTCTCGTGGTTTAGGAACGTCATCTGTGGCTGAACTTGGTCGAGATGCGCGAGATGGACAAGACATGCTTCCTCGACGTGCTGGTCTCCCAGTTCGGCCTCATCGTCAACACCGTTGAGGACTTTGCCCAGGATTTCTCCGCGGTGAAGAAGCATTTCACATATCCTGCCCCGCCGCAATTCTGCCACCATGGGCCAAGCCCCGTCTGCTTGCCGAGGGCGTCCTCCTGCGGCTAAGAAATGTTCTGCTCCGCCTCAACCTGGGCCCAGCTCTCAGCCTCCGTGTCGAGCACCCCTCAGGAAGCGCACACCCCCCGTCTCACAGACCACCTCGAGGACCCAGAAGGCTCCCAGGCGCACCTGAGATGATCAACACCGAGAAATTCGCTCTGGAGCTAGCAAGAAGACCACTGGAGGGCAGGGAGGAGAATCCTTGTTTGAGTTTATTTCATTTGCCACATCACTCAGAAAGCGGGGCTGCGGTACCCACATTGTCAATAAAATAGCTAGGCTCGGCCCGTTCCCAGGTTGGAAAGCGTGACTTGTTCCCCTGTCTAGGGTAACTATAAAGGTTCCGACAACTTTATAGGGCACTGGGGAAAGGTACGTGCAGTCTGATACAGCTGGTCATTTTGGCACATTAAGTACCTCCCCGCTCTTGTGTCAGCAGTACACGTACACAGCTCAGCACATGCCGTGATTTAAATTGGACCCCTAGTGTCGCTTCTTCGACACAACGTCGAAGTGAGCAACAGACGGGGAACGTCTAGGTAACATATGTAACAACCGTTCCCTGATGGAGGGAATGAGACATTTTGTGCTCCCGGCCAAGTCGCACTTGGCACACTTGGTAAACATGAGCAAAAAAGGCTTTGAAAAAAAAATCTGCATTGTTTATCCTTTTGATCTTTCATTTTGAAAAGCACAAAAATCTAACTTTTCATTGAAGTAAATTAATTGAAACAGGAATATTGAAATATTGAAATATTTATTAATAAATAAATATTTTCTACAAAATGCATTGGCCATAATTATTTGCACCCTTGTAAATCAATAATTTATGGAACCTCCCTTTTTTGTTTTTGCAAGATAACAGCTCTGAGTCTTCTCTTATAATATCCAATGAGATTGGAGAACCCCTGGCAAGGCATCTGAGATCATTCCTCCATACTGAATCTCTTCAGATCCTACATTTACCTTTATATACATTTACATTTATGCATTTGGCAGATGCTTTTATCCAAAGCGACTTACAGTGCACTTATTACAGGGACAATCCCCCCGGAGCAACCTGGAGTTAAGTGCCTTGCTCAAGGGCCCAACCGTGGCATCTTGGTTGTGCTGGGGCTTGAACCCCCAACCTTCTGGTCAGTAACCCTGAGCCTCAACCACTGAGCCACCACTGCCCACAAATTCAGAGGTCCATGCTGGTGGACTCTAATCTTTAGTTCGCCCCACAGGCTTTATATGGGGTTGAGGTTAGGGGACTGGGATGGCCATGGCAGAACCTTGATTTTGTGGTCGGTGAAGTATTTTTGTGTTGATTTTGATGTTTGTATTGAATCATTCTCCTGCTGGAAGATCCAACCAGGGTCCATTATAAGCTTTTTGGCAGAGGCAGTCAGATTTTGATTTTTTTTATCTGCTGGTATATGACAGAGTCCATGATGCCATGTATCCAAACAAAATGTCCAGGACCGTGGGCATTGGGTCCTTTTTCATCTCTGTGTGTGCCAAACCAATCTCTGGTGTTTGTTGCCAAAAAGCTCTTTTTTTGTTTCATCTGACCGTAGAAACTGGTCCCATTTGAAGTTCCAGTAGTGTCTGGCATAATTATAAAGTGAAGTTGATTGAGTTTTGATGAGAGCAGAGGCTTTTTTCTTGAACCCCTCCCAAACAACTTGTTGTGATGTACATGATATCTGGTATTTTTTAAGACATTCTGACCCCAAGACCCGACTAATTTGCAATTCTCCAGCTGTGATCCTTGGAGATTCTTTGGCCACTTGGACCATCCTCTTCACTATGCATGGAGACAATATAGACACACGTCCTTTTCCAGGCCAGATCTCTAGTTGATTGGAACTTGTTAATTATTGCCCTGATTATGGAAATGGACATTTTCAATGCGTTTGGCTATTTTCTTCTGGCCGCTTCCCATTTTGTGAAGCTCAACAACATTTTGCCGCACATCAGAACTATATTCTTTAGTCTAACCCACTGTGAATGATGATTAAGAGAATTTGTCCTGTGGGTTACCTCATATTTACACCCCTGTGAAACAGTCACTAGTGATGTTCCTAGTCACTCAGGTAAAAAAATAAATAAAATAAATATGAATGAAAATATACTTCAGATATATTTCACTCATAAGAATGTCTAGGGGTGCCTATAATTGTGGCCAACATGTTTTGGAGAAAATTATTTATTTAATAATGAGATATTTCCCCCCTTTCAATTATTTTACTTCAATTAAAGAGACTTGGATTAGGATTTTTTTTTAAATCCCTTAACATATACCCAAATTATCTTTTGTAACTCCTCTTAGAGCTTTCAAGCTACAGAAACTTGGCACAGACCTTCAGACTGTTTTGGAATAATGTACTTTGATTTCTAACTGATTGATGTTTTTCTGTATAGGGTGCTGTAATGTATCTATTAGTAAATGTTAATGTAGACCACATTATGACTTGATTAAAACTTCAATGCATTAATATTATATTTGAATCATTTATTTATTTTGTAGTGTTCACTGCAACCTGGAGAAAAGGGATAAAAGATTCAACCTTTATTAATATACTCAACATCATGGCTTTTATAAGCTTTGATATTTTGCCTCCATTGCAACTGATCATCTTGTTTTATGCATTTGGAGTTGCCAGAGGAAGTAAGTATAAATAAATTCATTTATGTGGAAATGCAATATTTAATACCCTATTCTACAATATGTAATTCTACAAGCATTCTCATTCATTTCTCCTCTGTTCATCAGAAATTGTGTTATACAATGAAAAGTGCAATAATGATATTAATAAAAATATTTATAAACAATAACGACTGTAGAAACATTTTGGTTTATATTTAGTTACAGATTCATTCACAATTTCAATATAATATTAAAAATAATATTGTACAGGAATGGTTTATAACTTGAGAATAATCAGATTTATAATTCAGACAGTAGCATCTATAATAACTGTATTATTTTTCTGTATTTAGCGTTTCTCGTTGCTGGAGTTTTACCAGTGATAGTTATACTGGCAAGATTCGACTGGAATTTTATATGTGGGGAAAATGGACTCAAATGTAAGTATGTGTTGAATTATTCTGGATTCTGCTTCTGGTTATGGTGTCATCAATAACCACAGGAATAAATCTAAGAGTATGTATACAGCTGTCACTGTTAATCATCATGAATGAATGTCACTATCATTTATAGTTTGCATCTGATTTCCTGATTTTATTTTCTGATTAACCGTTTTACGCATAAAGAAATGAAGAGCAGTTTAAAAAACGAGTTTAACATGTACACTCACATAAATGTTTCAGTCATAACAGTCGCCGTATAAAAGCAGTTTTACATCGAGTGTATTGCCTCATGGAGGTCATCATAGGAAGCTCATATGACTAACTCAAATGTCTTTTTTTTTTTTTAAATAAGTCAAATGTGTAATGAATGAACACGTTGTCACACTTTCATGTTTTTCAGGTAAATATGTGGCCATGAGAACAGTGTGGTTAATATTCACATTGATGACTAATGTCATTCTGGCCTATTTTTACATCATGACGCTGGAAAATGAAGAAGGTGTGTCTTGATTGATGTCTTCAAACAAGTGTCTGTTGATATTTAAGGATATCCTGCAAATCAGGGACTAAAAACGGAACGGAAAACCGAAAACATACAAATATTTTAGCAGTACGTAAGCAAAAACCAGAACAAAGTGATTTTCAATTGTTCCGGAGTGAATCGTTTTTCATGAAACTAAAGGCTAAAGGGTTTATCACAGTCAGTTTTAGGAACTACACCACTTCATGTTGCCGGGAAAAATGTAACATGTACTTTTATCCTGAAGCAAACTGCTTCATCACTCATTTATTTGCCTAAATGTCTGTTGTTGTGTTGTATCCTGTGAACGTCTAGGTTACGTATGTAACCTCAGTTCCCTGATGGAGGGAACGAGATGTTGTGACGAAGAAGCGACACTAGGGGTCTCTCTTGAGTGCCGAATATTCCTCTGATCTATGATAAAGGCCAATGAGAATTAGGCAGAGAGCATACCCCACCCCTGGACATACGGGTATAAAAGCGGGGAAATACGTCGAGTTCATTCAGGATTTTTCTGAGGAGCGGTAAATGGTCCGGCCACCACAGTGGCTTGGGAGGACACAACGTCTCGTTCCCTCCATCAGGGAATGGAGGTTACATCCGTAACCTAGACGTCATGTACTTGTACTTCTGACACGAGCAGGCAAGAATTTCACGTGCAAAGGCGACCAGTTGTGTCATACTGCACGTACCCTTCCCCATTGCCCCATAAAAGTAATCAGAATCCTTCTGGTTACCCTAGACAGGGGAACAAGGCAACGCATGCCAACCTGGGAACGGCCGAGCCTAGCCGGGCCTCTTTTCTCTCTATGTTTCTTGCATAGAGCCAAATGCCTGGGGTCCTTACATGCATTGTGTCTTACCCAGTTTCCTATTCTTTCAGGGGGAAAAGACCCTGCGGAGACCACATCTGCCCAAGAAGGGGGAGGTAAAAGTGGCGAAATACATGGGCCACTCAGGTCACATGTGGGAAAATGGCGTGGTGGTAGACCCAGCCTCAAGGATGGGGGAGTTGCTACAACACGGCGACCGGAGGGCAGCTGGAACTGCCTAAGGGAGACGCAGTCCACTCGTAAGGGGACCGTACCACGGAAAATACACACAGGAGGAGTCCACGCAGGAGTCCCAACCTGTGGAGCACCTATTCCAGTACAGGGTAGATTTGAGTACCTGCAGTGGATTGGGTCAGCGGAATCCTCAGCTGAATTGTGGACCCATAGGGCTAGGGAGGAGTCAACCATGGATACAAAAATGTGGAATCTCCTGGGGGAGAAAGCGCACAGTTTTACCTCAGCCGAGGGAAAGGGCGCTAGGAGAAAGCAATCCACCCGGCCAGTCCGTCTGTGTGTTACCGAGTTCTACCGGCTCAGACCTGAGAAAACACGGGACGATACTGACTCAACCCTGATATTGTAAAATCTTGCTCTACATTTGTCTGCCAGGGAGGTGCCTCTGGCCAGTGCCCACGAGGACGCAACACTCCTTGTTGAGTGTGCTCGGGTCCGCAAGCGGGGGGGCATGGCCTGGGTGTGATTGACCTGTGTTTGGAGACAGCGTTCCCTTTCCGCTGTCCACCAAAGCAGACAAAGAGCTGCTCAGAAGGTCCAAAGCACGTACCGGACACAGCAATGAAGGGGCTGTGTCTTTCTCCTCCCGGGGCAGCGCTTGCAGGTTCAATACCTGGTCTCTGAAGGGCTTGGTAGGAACCTTGGGCACGTAGCCCGGTCGTGGTCTTAGGAACACATGTGTGTCTGCCGGACAGAACTCCAGGCAAGTGTCGCTGACAGAGTACGCTTGCAGGTCCCCGACCCTCTTGATGGAGGCGAGCGAGATCAGCAGGGCAGTCTTTAGAGAGAGGGCCCTGAGTACAACTGATTCTAGCGGCTCGAAGGTGGGTCTCTGAAGGCCAGTGAGGACCACTGAGAGATCCCAGGAGGGGAACAGGCTTGGCCTGGAAGGATTTAACCTCCGGGCGCCTCTTAGGAACCTGATGATTAAGTTTTGCTTGCCCAAAGACTTGCCGTCTACTGCATCGTGGTGGTCCGTGATAGCAGCGACATACACCTTCAAGGTGGAAGTGGACAGCCTCCCCTCCAGCCTCTCCTGCAGGAATAAGAGCACTGACCTAACTGCGCACCTCTGTGGGTCTTCAGCCTGGGAAGAACACCAATTAGCGTAAAGTTGCCTGGTAGAGGGGCTTGGCTTGGTTGTTCGTGTCTACGATGGCACGTGGTCCAGATGTGGCAAAATCTGCTGGACCGTCTGGGGACCTCCACTCGCCACCGGGCCAGCGTTGCCGTGACAGCATGTCTGCTACCACATTGAGGTCGCTGGGGATGTGAGTGGCGTGCAGAGAGTCGCAAATAAGGAGAAAACGGGCGAGTCGCGACATGTGGAGGGAGCGTATGCGGCTGCGGTGGTGCTGTATGACCTGACTAGATTATGTTTAGTATTTAGTATTGAACTTCTGCAGGGAAAAGAAAACAGTCAGCAACTCTAGGCAATTGATGTGTCAGCGCAGCGGGGCCCCTTTCCAACACTTCCATTTCCATCTGGAAGTGTCGGTCATGATCAGGATGCGTCAGGACACCTGCTGCAAGGGCAATCCTGGCCGCAAAAAGCAGAGGTCTGTCCAGGGTTTGAATGTTTGGTGGCAGGTGGGGTTGACAGTCACACGGTGCGTGCCGTGGCGCCATGCTCGCCGCTGTACCTGGCCTGAAGGCATTCCAGCACTGACTGCGCATGCTCAAACTCCATGCCGAGAAAAGAGATGCTCTGAACCGGGGTGAGTTTGCCAGATCGGTGGAGTTTCCCAGATCGGTGGAGTGTTGCAGTGATGGTTGACCTTCTGCAAGTTTCCCAGTTGACCTGAAGCCCCAAACGGCTGAGGTTTCTGAGCAGCTGGTCTCTGTGAGTGCATAGTAACTCTCGGGAGTGGGCCAGAATGAGCCAGTCGTCGAGGAAGTTGAGTATGCGGATACCGGCTTCTCGGAGCGGGTTAAGGGATGCCTCTGCGACTTTCGTGAAGACGCAAGGGGACAGAGACATGACGAAGGGGAGGACTTTGTACTGATACGCCTGGCCATCGAACGCGACGGGTCGTGTCGAGGCAGAATTGAGACGTAAAAGTACACTTCTAACTGAGTCTACTGCTGCGAACCAATCTAGATGCCGGACGCAAGTTAAGATGTGTTTTTGCGTGAGCATTTTGAATGGGAGTTTGTGCCAAGTCCAAGAACGGTCATAAGCTGCCGCCTTTCTTGGGTACGATGAAGTTCTGTAGAAACCCTTCTTCATCTCGGTTGGAGGGACAGGCTCTATTGCGTCTTTGAGTAAGAGAGTAGCAATTTCCACACACAGGGATTTGGCATGCTCGCCGTGTACTGCAGTAAAGTGGAGGCCTGCGAAGGGGGGGCGTAGGCCTAGCAAACTGAATTGCATAACCAAGTCGAAAGGTCCGGGCCAGCCAGCGTGATGGATTGGGAAGTGAAAGCCATGCATTCAGGCTTTGCAGCGGGCGGAGCAGGTAGTATGGCGTCGGGAGGTGAGGATGTGTCCCAAGGCTCTGGTGCTGAGAAAAGACTCGAAGCACTTACCTTGTTCTGCACACCCGGAAGGGGGCAGGTTAGTGACTTAAGAAGGAGGTCAGGTGGAGGCGTCCTCTGGACTCGTCAGAACCGGCCGGCCGGGGAACAGTCATGAGGCTAAGGGCGGGGGTTCCGCGTCCAGCATGCCGGGACTGTTGAGGTGTGGTGGTAGAGTGCCGTGAGAACGGCATTTGCGGGCCAGGTGACCCAGAGACAAAGGAAATAGCTCTTTTACTGAGAATGTGCGTATCGCAGTCCCGTCTACTTACCCGCTCCGGAGCTAACATCTTGGTCCCTGAGTCGATCGTCTCAGGAGAGCCTGGGAGCCTTGCGGGTCCTTGAGGGGTCCGTGAGACATGGGGCGTCTGCTTTCTGCAGGGTGCTCGATGCGTGGGCTGAGAGCTGGGTTGAGGCGGAGCAGGGCTTTTCTTCGCCACAGCAGGACGCCCTCAGCGAGCAGAATGGGCATGGCTCATGGCGGCAAGGTTTGCGGCGGGGCAGGATGTGTGAGATGTCCTCCGTCTGTTTCTTCAACAAGGAGAACTGCTGGATAAAGTCCTTGACGGTGTCGCCGAAGAGGCTGAATTGGGAGACAGGGGCGTTGAGGAAGCGCACTTTGTCGGTCTCATGCATCTCGACCAGGTTCAGCCACAGATGACGTTCCTGGACCACGAGTATGGCCATCGCCTGCCCGAGTGACTGCGCTGTGACCTTCATGGCTCTGAGGGCGAGGGGGCGTACCCAGAGGAGCTGCACCCGCTGCTGTCCCTAGATCGCCTCCATCGTCAGCCGCAACGTCGAAGTGAGCGACAGATGGGGAATGAAGCCCTTTTTAACAACTATGTATAAATACCACATATACAGTGCATTCAGAAAGTATGCTTTAAATATAATTTTTTCACATCTGCACTCATACAGATTTTTGATAACTTTATTAAAAAGAAAACACTGAAATATCACATTGGCATAAGTATTCAGACCCTTAACTCAGTACTTAGTTGAAGCACTTTTGGCAGCAATTACAGCCTGAAGTCTTTTTGCATATGAAATGACAAGCTTTGCACACCTGGATTTGGGGTTTTCTTCCATTCTTCTCTCCAGTTCCTCTCAACCTGTCAGGTTGGATGGGAACCATCGGTGGACAGCCATTTTCAGGTCTCTTCAGAGATGTTCGATTGGGTTCAAGTCTGGGCTCTGGCTGGGCCACTCAAGGACATTCACAGAGTTGTCCCTAAGCCACTCTTATGTTGTCTTGGCTGTGTGCTTTGGGTCATTTTCCTGTTGGAAGGTGTTTCTTCAAACCATCTGAGGTCCTTTGTGCTCTGGACCAGGTTTTCATTTAGGATAGCTCTGTATTTTACTGCATTCAGCTTTCCTTCAACCCTGACCAGTCCCCCAGTCCCTGCCACTGAAAAATACCCCCACAGCATGATTCTACCACCACAGTGCTTCACCGTTGTGATGGTAATGCACATGTGCCTGGTTTCCTCCAGGCATGACTCTTGGAATTTAGGCCAAACAGTTCAATCTTCGTTTCATCAGATCAGAGAATCTTGTTTCTCACAATCTGAGAGTCATTTAGGTGCTTTCATGTGTCTCACTGAGGAGAGGCTTCTGTCTGGCCACCCTTCCATAAAGCTCAGATTGGTGGAGTGTTGCAGTGATGGTTGACCATCTGCAAGTTTCTCCTATCTCCACAGATGATCTCTGGAGCTCAACCAGAGTGAACATCAGGTTCTTGGTCAAGGCCCTTCTCCCCCGATTGCTCAGTTTGGCCGGGGGTTCAGCTCTAGGAAGAGTCCTGGTTATTCCAAACATCTTCCATTTAAGAATTATGGAGGCCATTGTGCTCTTGGGAACCTTAAGCGCAGCCGAAATGTATTTGTAGCCTTCCCCAGATCTGTGCCTCGACTCAATCCTGTCTCTGAGCTCTGCAGGCCGTTCTTTTGACCTCATGGTTTTTGGTCTGATATGCATTTTCAGCTGTGAGACCTTATTTAGACAGGTGTTTGACTTTCCAAATCAAGTATTTTATTTTTATTTTTAATATATTTGTTTTATTATTATGGAGTATGGAGTGCAGATTCATGTGAAAACATCAAGAAATAAATGTATCAGTTGTTTCCAACTCTTCACTGAATTATTGTCAGATATGATGCAATAATACAGATTTGATGCTGCTGTGTTTTGACTCAGAAGAAGAGTTGTAATAACAATTAAACTTAACTGTTAATTAACTTATCCAAATTTATCCAAAGCAGCTTACAGTGCACTTATTACAGGGACAATCCCCCCAGAGCAATCTGGAGTTAAGTGTCTTGCTCAAGGACACAGTGGTGGTGGCTGTGGGGATCGAACCAGCAACCTTCTGATTATCAGTTGTGCGCTTTATCCCACTATGCCACCACCACTCGATAGATCAAACCAGTTAACATTTGGAAAGGAGGCTGCTGAACATCTAAACCAGAACAAAAAAAAATCTGTTTTTGCTCAGAACAAACCGAAATGAAAAATATTTAGTTTTTAGTCCCTGCTGCAAACAGTGTATTTATGCTAAAGATTGTTTACTTTTCATTTGTGAAAAAACAGACTCTTCATGAAATTCTCTTTGCTTTGTTTTCAACATATAGATTGTGCCGGATGGGCCTGTTTAATTGTGTTTCTCCAAGTATTATGGGCACTAAATAACTTTAGACGTGCCTTTAATCATTGGGGTACAGTATTAATTATTGACTTATTATTGATCATATTCTCTGTGTGTTGTTGTTCTGCTTACAGGCTTTAGTTTCTGTTTTTAAAAGTTAGTAGCTACAAGATCATTTACTTTGAGGAAAATCTTTTACATTTCAGAAACCAAACTCATTAATCGATACATAGTATTTTATAGATTATTATGGCTTTATGTTGGCTATATTAAATTAGTAATTAATGTTATTTTGTGTTGCTTTTTAAAAACATGTTTTTAAGATAAATCGGTGCATTTATTTGTTGATATATGAAACAGTTTTGACTTGCATTCCAGACTTTCACAGTAATCTTTACGTGTACCTGTTTGGATCAGTTGCTGTTGTTTTAATCAGCGCTATTGCACTGATGACAGAACTGATACTGAAAACAGGTGAGTGAACAAAACACTTTAACATTGTACAGTGATTTATATGTTACATGTGCTTATTTAATTTTAGTGGAATTCCAGAATCAAAGTCTCATGTTATATACACAGGTGGCACCTTGGCATACTTTTACATTACATTTAATGATTTATCTGATGCTTTTATCCAAAGAGAATTACGAATGAGGAACATAGCAAGCCATTTGCCATACAAAAGTCAACCATATCTGCAGTACTGCCAAATTCTCAATAAAAATATAAATATGTGCAGCATACAAATATATAATCTGGATTATAGTGCACAAAAGTTAATACATTTAATACAATGATTTCAGAGATAATTGCTTTAATTTTCATCCCCAGTTAATGGTGAACGTTCAGTGGGGGATTTAAGAATCGTTGTGTTTTCTTGTGAAAGCCTCGTTGTCATATACCTGTTGATTTTACAAATATGCGGTGAGTATAAACAATTATACTCATTTTAATCATAATGTGATGTTTTGTTCTCTCTTTCTTTTTAAACAATTAAAATGTAATTTATATTATTATGATGTGATAGAATAAAGTAACATGATCTGTTCTGTTTAATTATTTCAAGAAAGTAAATCGTGATGTAGCTTGAAATAAATCCAATGTTTGTGTCAAAGACTATTAAAGTTTAGATAATTGTTTACAGGACATCAGATCAGAAACACCTGACAAATACTTAACCAACTTAAAATACTGTACAGTCATGGCCAAAAGTATTGTGCACATCAATTTTGTGTTTTCTGCTTCAGTTGTTGTGGTGTTGATTCACATTGTTTCTAGATTATTGTGCAGAGTGATCAGATGCATTTTAAATCATTGCAAAAAGCTTAATTGGCCAAAGAAATAAACTTTATCACAAAAAACAAAATTTCACTGTTTTTTGCCCTGGCACAAAATGACCAGCTAACATAATTTCACTAATCATATCAGCAGCACATGGGAAAGTGTGAACGAGAACTACTCTATCATTCTGATTGGATTATAAGAGCAGACTGATCGCTATAAAAGGAGGGAAGAAATGCTTCCAATCATTGTGTTCTTGTTAGCGACGGTTACCTCTAAATAAAGACATGCAGCCATCATCACTTTGCATCAAAATGGCCTCACATGCAAGGAAATTGCTGCAAAGAATATTGCACCTTAAAGAACCATTTACCAGATCATCAAGAACTTCAAGGAGAGAGGTTCAACTGCAGTGAAGAAGTCTTCAGGATGTCCCAGAGTGTCCAGCAAGTGCCAGGACGTCTCCTCCTGAGGAGTCAGCTACAGAATCGTGTCACCACCAGTGCAGAGCTCAATATTGGCAGCAGGTTGGCGTGAGTGCATCTGCACACACAGTGAGGCGAAGACTTTTGGACAATGGCCTGGTGTCAAGAAGGGCAGCAAAGAAGCCACTTCTCTCCAAGAACAACATCAAGGACAGACTGAAATTCTGCAGGAAGTTCAAGGATTGGACAGCAGAAGACTGGTCCGGTTATTTTCTCTGATGAAGCCCCTGCACAAAATCCTGCACAAAAACACCGCCATGAATAAAGAATGGTAGCAAAACGTCCTGCAAGAGCAACTTCTCCCAACGATCCAGGAGCAATTTGGTGATGATCCGTGCATTTTCAGCATGATGGAGCACCATGTCACAAGACAAGAGTGATAATGAAGTGGCTCGGAGATCATCACATTGAAATGTTGGATCCGTGGACAGACAACCCCCCGGATCTTAGTCCCATAGAGAACCTGTGGTCAATCTTCAAAAGGCGAGTTGACAAGCAGAAGCCCATAAATTGTGATCAAATCTAGAGCACTAATAAGGCATGAACGGATCATCAGTCAGGATTTGGCACAGAAGGTGATATCCAGCATGCCAGAGTGAATTGCAGAGGTTATGAAGAACAAGGGTCAACACTGTAAATATTGAATCTTTGAATATATTTGTCAATAAAAGCCTTTAAAACTTTTGAAACGCTTATCATTGTTTTCCAGTACACCATAGAAACATGTGAAAACATAATCTACAAATACTGAAGCAGAAAACTTTGCAAAACACAAAATGTATGTCACTGCCAACACTTTTGGCCACGGCTGTACAGCATTCATGTTGTTAGCTGTCAATGAATCAGTCAATTATCAGACCATCTGTTTGCTGCATCTCACTTCTGATTGTTCCTCCTAATGGTCACTTTTACTTCTGTTTTCGAAATCCGTCCTAACAGAGCGTGATGAATCCAGCCAAACTCAGAGTCCAAGTCTGAAACGTCAGGTTAGCTTCTTATATCAGATTTACAGTTGACCAACAATACAAGCTGCTTCACTTCATATTAAACAAAAGTGATGTAATGCACATACTGTTTTTTGTGTCTTTAATTTAGCATTCCTTCACTCAGCGCTACTATGACAGAAGTAATATCACTGAGGATGTTGAGGTGATTATATTCTGTAATGTTGCATCTGAGAATTACACTTGAGCAACAATGTAGATATTAAACTATTGTCCAAAAGCTAAAATATGTATATATTATTATTTTAGATGTTGCAATCTATTTTTCCTGCTTACAGTTCACATTAAGTCCAGAACAGAGTGTAATCATGCAGGAAAGGATGAATGGAGAAAAAGACTGAGCTGCATCTAAATGCTCAAACACACCGTCAGTAAAGAGAGAAACAGCTACAATCAAGTTAATGGCACTGTGTGACTGAAGCTGGTTTGTCTAGATGAATGCCTTCTAGATCCCACCAATCCCCTCAATTCAAGCACTGGATCAATCTCACATTCTGACTGTTTGTTCACACCCTCATTAGTGTTAAAGTGATCAAACTGAGAGTTTAGTGTTATTCTTCAGAAGATGCATCTGTGCTGTAAAGTGTATTTGATTTCATTGTTATGAAAAGCTGTAAATATTGTTTTTATATCATATTTTATGTCCAATAAATGAAAGTATAGCATTTGGAGTCAAATATATATATTTGATGTGTTTGATAGGTTGGATCAGATCTCAACAATCACCACATCAGTTCATTTAGAGACACAACTGCCACAGATCTTAATAAACTACAACTGCGCTGAAGCCTTCTCCACATTCAACACTGTAGATACTGCCATTAGTTATATTATACTTTTTGGCCCATGCTGGATTATCAGAGTTCATGTTTAAAGTGCAGCTGCACAGTGTTGGCACAAAGTCCTCCTCTGAGTCCAGACTTCGGTGATGTATGTGAGTGCAGACCACCTGAGCCACAGTGGTCACTGTGTTGCTTGGAATTATTTAATAAAAAACGAATATATTTAAATAATGTTGGAGATATATTTAACACATTTTTAGATAACCAGTGGCTCAATTTGCCTCATGTAGTAATTCAGGGCTTAATTGTTGCATTGATGCTCCTGTCATGTGCGAATAAAATTATTTTCAATAAAATAAAATCTTCACTATACAAGCCTTTTGAATTGTGATTAGACGTCGAAATAATGTTTAAACCAAATATTCAAGTTATATAAACAAAATATGGGTAAAATAGTTATTTTAAACATCCTGAGCTGTTTTTGACCAATTAAAAAAAACATATTTTAAACAAAATTATTTCCTCAGTCTGAGTGGTTCACAACTTGGTGACTAATTACACTATCAATCTGTACATTCAAAGTGGTCATAAGAAAAAAAGTTGGTTGTTCGACCATAAGAAATGAATGAGAAAGACCCTAACACAGCAATTTTTTATATGTTGAATACACACACACACACACTCAAATACACACACACACACACTCTCTCACACACACACGCACACACACAGACACGTGCACACATGTTGTGTTTCCATGTTTTATGGGGACTTTCCATAGACATAATGGTTTTATACTGTACAAACTTTATATTCTATCCCTAAACCTAACCCTACCCTAAACCTAACCCTCACAGAAAACTTTCTGCATTTTTACATTTTCAAAAACATAATTTAGTATGATTTATAAGCAGTTTTCCTCATGGGGACCGACAAAATGTCCCCACAAGGTCAAAAATTTTGGGTTTTACTATCCTTATGGGGACATTTGGTACCCACAAAGTGATAAATACACGCGCACACACACACACACACACACACACACACACACACACACAGAGCAGAGAGAGAGAAAGATAAATGGAGTCATAGTTCATAGAAATGAACTATGACTCTGATATTTACTTTGAGTAACACACGCATGCACACACACTCACACACACGCATGCGCACACTCTACACACACACACGCATGCACACACACTCACACACACACACGCATGCGCACACTCTCACACACGCATGCACACACACTCACATACCCACACATACACACACACTCTCACACACACACTCTCACATACGCATGCACACACACACACATGCACACACACACATGTAGTGTTTCCATGTTTTATGGGGACTTTCCATAGACATAATGGTTTTTATACTGTACAAACTTTATATTCTATCCCCTAAACCTAACCCTACCCCTAAACCTAACCCTCACAGAAAACTTTCTGCATTTTTACATTTTCAAAAAACATAATTTAGTATGATTTATAAGCTGTTTTCCTCATGGGGACCGACAAAATGTCCCCACAAGGTCAAAAATTTTGGGTTTTACTATCCTTATGGGGACATTTGGTCAAAATTCTTATTCTGTGTCTTCTCTTGGTCCAAACGCAAAACTAGAATTACTGAAACACTGCAGCCATCTAGTGGCCATTATAGCCACAACATCATTTATAAATCATGTTATTTATTTGAGTTATTTCACCAGATGGCTGCAATCCCCAAAACATGACACATTTAAACATATTCGGCATGTTTAAACTCATAGAAGTGTGATGTGTTACTGAAGTAAAGTTACATAAATTTGCCTATTAGCAAATACAAATGATGGTGAAATTGAGAACTTTACATGTAAATAAGATCTAAATAACATCAAATACAAATAGAAGTAGATGATTGTACTGTTATCACATCAGGAATGTTAGTGGTATAAGATCTTATTAAAGAAGAAAGAAAAGGGTACACATTTACTGTATCAGGGACAGGACGTTATCGTTGAACAGCCTAGGATGGTCTACCATCTGCCATTGGTAGGGCAAATAGAAAGTCCCATCCCAAACTCATGGCATTGGTAAACTCATGGTTGCTATGTTAGGCTGGCCGGTACGCTCAAACAGACGTATGTTTTGAAGAATATTAAATGCTAAGTAATTAGCCGAGTAAATGAGTGCCTAATGTGTTTAGGGACTATTATGTAGCAATGTCCAGAACACAAGCCTTAAATTTCTGTCCGGAACTTGACAGTTGTGTTCTTCATCTTTTGTTTGTAGACCTCATCAAACATTTCATTTTGTGCCACTGTGAAGTGAGTTTTCCAATCTCCGACTTTACCTTTAGAAACACAAACAAAGAGATGCAAGTTATGCGAGAGGAATAAACGGTTTAAAGAAGGCAACATCAGATCAGAGATTGGCCGACCTTTCCGCATGAAGGGTGAGATCTTGAAGTCCATGACTGGGACTGTGGAATAGTTGGTCATCTTGTTCTGTTTCATGGCATCAAACTGAACTCCATTTGTTATTTTCTGTCTCTCCTCAAGCGGGGTGGACAAACCCAAGAAGGAGCACAAACGTTCCACCTCACGTCCAGTGTCCTGAAGAAGACATGATATACACTTTAGCCTTACACTGCCTGTCCAAATAAAGTCACATACTCTACTATCGGACCGCCTTTAGCTTTGATTACAGTGTGCATTCATCGTGGCATTGCTTCGATAACCTTATGCAACATCACAACATTTATTTCCATCCAGAGTTGCTTTAGTCTTTGGCCGAGATCTTGTATTGATGACGGGGGAGTTGAACTACTCCCACTCTCCAGCACATCCCAAAGACTTTCAATGGGGGTTAAAGGTCAGGACTCTGTGGTGGCCAATTCATGTGTAAATGATTCCTCACGCTCCCTGAACCACTGTTTCACAACTTGAGCCCGATGAATCTTGACATTGTCGTCCTGGAATATGCCCGTGCTGCCAGGGAAGAAAACATCCATTGATGGGATAACCTGGTCATCCAGTACATTCAGGTTGAGTAACCCCAGATCATAACACTGCCTCCAGAGGCTTGTACAGTGGACACTATGCATGATGGGTGCATCTCTTCATGCACTTCCCTTCTTACCCTGACGCACCCATCGCTTTGGGATAGGGTAAATCTGGACTCATCAGACCCCATGACCCTTTTCCATCGCTCCACAGTCCATCTCCAATGCTTCCTAGCAAATTGAAGTCTTTTTGTCCGATTATCCTCATTAAAAAGTGTCTTTCTTGTGGCCACACAGCCGTTTCGTCCCAATCCTGTAAGTTCTCGTCACACTGGTGTGTGTGGAAATGCTCTTACTTTCACTATTAAACATAACCATGTCGATTTTTTCCGATGTGACTTCATCGTGAGTTTTCACATCTCTGATTACGATCATTCAAGATTTTTGACCACATTTCTTCCGTGACGTTCTTACGTGTTCTTAAACCAATTCCAGTGATTTCAGCAATCTCATTGGTCGTTTTCTATTCTTGATGCAGGCCAATAATTTGCCCCATTCTGAAACACAATAACATCTTTTCCACGACCACAGGATATGTCTTCTGACATGGTGGTTTAAGAAATGAGAAGCTACACACTGCATCAGTTAGGGTTAAAAGAACAGCTGAAACACATTAATCTCTGCAATAATGATCCAATCATAAGCTCTTAAACATCTGCTTATTTAAATCCAAACAACAATGTAGTTTTTTGGCCAGGCAGAGTGTTTTTAACTGAGCTTGAAAAAAATGTACTTTGTAAACTGAACTTACTTCAGCCATATCTTCATAGAACAAGTACAGTAAGTTAGAATATGTCTTTTTCTTCTCCCACCACCCACTGACATGGTCGAACCAAGGGCCAAACACATCTGTGGGGAAAAGTGCTGATGTTAAAACACTTCCTCAATGACACCCTCCCAATGGTTTAATAGTTATCACATATTTAAATGTGTCTTTAGTTATGCATTGCACCAATAAGATATAAATGACCAATAATCTATATTCAACTATTTTACTTACTCTTTCCTTTCATAAAGTTCTGTAAGAAGGTGTCCCAATCTCCCGCTTCAGGCTGTGCCATGTTCATTCGATCAAAATGGTAATAGGAAACCGCGTTGTCTTTTGCATTACGACCTACATACACCACCTGGAGGGATTTAAATAGAAATCATAATTACGTCATGAAACGTGTATGAAATTCAGTACGTTATACATTGAACACTGTGTTTTAATTGCAGTATAGAGCAGCACAATTCAAGTTTAACAGGTTCCCACACAGCCTGCCAACTAGTAGAGTAGCGAAGTGATTGCCTTTGTATAGCTTGTGAATTAGAAATATTAAAGATTGAACGTCAGGGTGATCAGTTAAGATGTTTCCAGGCTGTAGACTACAATGGCAGATTAATAGCATTGTTTAGTCCTTTATACAGTACCACACCCTTGAGTTCTGCTCCCAGAAGGACTTGGGAACGAGCTGAACAGGTAGATGAGTTTTGATGAGGCGAGGAGAGGTGGCAAGATTATCCGCCAGTTCTGTCCCTGCAAGGGAGACATAAAATATGCTTCTGAATTAAAAGTGCCATTGTGGTCACACCAAAATAAAAGTAAGCAGTAGCTGAAGCCTACAAACAATTCATAAGAACAAAATGGCAAAGTCATCAAATCATAAGATATCGTCTCACTTAACTCATACAAAAAGGACTTTTATTCCCAGAGAGCTGCTCCCACACAAAGATCCCCCATTTAGCCTTAACAGTCTGTAGGGGCAAGTGCTGTTAGCAAGCACCTATGAAGGCCAGAACGGTACACGAGGGGGTGGGTGGCCAGCACCACACCTGACCACCTTTGTCTCCCCAGTGGCGATGTTTCACACACCACACCAGGTACTCATTTTAGGCTGAGTCAACCTAGGGTCCTAGGGAGGCCCGGGACCAGTTCAGATAACCATCACTGGTGATGGCCATGAGCAGGAATCAAACTCAGGTCGCCAGGTTCGTAGCACAGCGCACTAACCGCTACATTACCGCACCCCTATGCACAGACACACGCACACACACACTTTTGCCCAGTCCTAATGGCCATCGAAATTTGAAGCATGCCAAGTGCCTCAAAAACACCCAAATAATATTAACAATTAATGCGTTGCCATGGCACCAATCTAATATTCCTTTACAATTTTACATCAGCAGTTCTACAACATTACAACATTATTCTAAAGAATTCTCAAACAATTCATATAAACACAAGAGGGCTATTTCGAAGTCTGTTAAAAGTGCCGTACCTCCTGCTGCCAGGTTAAAATGTGCTAAAAATAAATGAAGAAATCTGCTATTTGATATGTATGGTAATGAAGCTCATTTATCCCATTTTCTAAGATGGTTCTCCAAAACCCACTCCCATTAATTGATGACAATTTGCTCAGGATGAGATCCCCCAATGCTGACAACACCAAGGTGTCAACCTTTCTTTGATGATAATAATCATCAAGCCATTTCTATTGAAATTAGGTCAAGTGGAACTCACATTTTAGGGCAGACTACTGCCATTTCTTTTACAGTTCACACTAAAAATGTAAACCTAGAATTTAAAATGTTATAGGATTTTGAGAAATGTTAACAAAGAAATGAATATGATATTTTTAAGATGATGCACTATTCTAAATCACCAATGTTCACGCCTTAAATATCCGATTTCCTTGCTTCCATTGAATTCACACATGACCGTTCTGAAATGATGCTTAGATAACAGAAGCATGCATGTCAGTAAAGCAAAACTCAAGTATGAAGCATTCTCACAAGTGGACTTTTAAACACCACTGTAAATGAGGTCTCAAACCTGGTGGCATCACTTTAAAGCATGACTCGAGGAATGGCACTCTCATATAGATTGGCAGGGACGTCTGGCGCTCCGGAGCATCATTCCCAAAATACAGAAGGTCAAGTATATAAGACACCCAGGTGGTACCTACAGTAGCAGAAAAATTGAGAAGTTTGAGAATGTTGCATGCCGCAAAACCTTCCCGTAGATTAATAGTAACTTTCAAAAATGTAAAAACGATTTACTAAATAAGGAATATCCAAATGCACCTCAAATAAACTTTTGGTCACACATTATACACACATTTTGTTGCATATATATACAGTGAAATGTATTAGTTTCCACATATCCCAGCTAAACTGGGGTCATCCATGATATGGCACCCCTGGAGCAGATACGGTTAAGGGTCTTGTTCAAGAGCCCAACAGTGGCATCTTGGTGGTGCTGGGGCTTGAACCACCAACCTTCTGGTCAATAACCCTGAGCCTCAACCACCACTGCACCACTGCATATCCCAACTAAGCTGGGGTCAGAGCACAGGGTCAGCCATGGAACGGCGCCCCTGGAGCAGATGGGGTTAAGGGCCTTGCTCAAGGGCCCAACAGTGGCATCATGGCAGTGTTGGGGCTTGAACCCTCATGCCATCCCAGATGTGTATGACTTACTTTCATCTGCAGAACACAAACTAAAAAATATATTTTTTTACAAGAATATCTCAGCTCTGTTGGTCCTTATAATGCAAGTGAATGGTGACCAGAAATCTGAAGGTCCAAAAAGCACATACAAGCAGCATTAAAGTAAAAAGACTCCAGTGGTTAAATCCATATATTCAAAAGTGATATAATAGGTGTGTGTAACAAACAGATCATTATTTAATATTTTTTATTTTTATAAATCTTCACTTTCACTTTCAGATGTGAAGCCACATGTGACTGTCAGATATGAAAAATGTGGAGAAAGTGGAGATTTATATATATGTAAAAAAAGGTTTCTCACCCACCCATATCATATCGCTTTTGAAGTTATAGATTACTTATGGATTACTTTTATCCACTTTTGGACCTTCAGATTTCTGGTCACCATTCACCTGCATTATAAGGACCTACAGAGCTGAAATGTTCTTCTAAAGATATTTGTTTACTTTCTACAGAAGAAAGAAAGCATGAGGGAGCATGAGTAAATGATGAGAGAATTTACATTTGTTTGATGAACCGCCCCTTTCAAACTATGGTTGCTATGACATCAGTGATGGGGAAAGACCCTGTATTTAATTTCAAATAAACATTGTTTTGAATGCCAGTTTGGATACACAAATACAAAGTCCCATTCTCATATTTCATGGTGTTGTAACTGATTAAGAGTTTTAATTAGCGTTCACATCACATGCTAACTGTAGCTCTTCTGTTCTAATGCTTCTACTATAATACTATAACACTTCATTTAACACACCTGCTTTAGGATAAGTGGCGATAAGGATATCGTCTGGTCTTGCTTGAAAGTCCTGAACCTTTTCCCAGTTGTCAGTGAAGTGGTGTATCATAGAAATGCCCTCAAAGTCAAACAGCTTAGGCTTAGACAGGTTTAGCTGAAGTATTAAATAGGAAATAAGTCAGTTTCATGTTGAGGTTTCAGTTTATTTTTGGCTTAACTGTTCCTTTATGAAGCAAAATGTCAGATGTATATGCATTATCTGTAACAATAAACTGTTTAGCATTACTTTATGCAGGGGAATAAATATGGAGAATATAGTCATGCTTTATTAAATCACTTTCACATACTATTTCTTACTAATACTGTTATTTCCAGCTTTTCTTCTACATGACAATAAAAGACTTAAGAGAATGATTTACTCACTGAAGAAAAGTCAATGCCTTCCATTGTATATGTTAAAGAAATGCTCTTCTCTAGTTTCTCTTTGTGTTCCTCTCTTCTGCTCTCCGCAAATGTTTCTAAAAAACTCTTGCGTGCTGAACTACATACTGGGCTCTAGTTCAACCCTTTTGTCCAGAGTTCACAGTTGATCTTATCCTCCCCTCCCTCTCTGTACTCTGCACTCTCAGGCTTTGCCAGTTTACACACTCCTCCCACTATTCACTTTTTAACCAGAGGGTAAAGTGGCTCTTTTCAGCTCTCCATAGTCGTAATCACAGATGTGGTTTCATCTTAGCCCTGCTACTCATACATGAAACATGCAAGTATAATTCCTTAATATTCAAATGCTCCATTGCCACACTGTAACTATGTTCTAATCCGCCCATGTGTTTGTCCTTATCTCACAATAAGCTCTTAAAGTAGAGCTCTGTTTTGTATCACACCAAACATACCAACACTGAGGATAATCTTTGACAAAGCATATGATTTTTATGCACAATTCATTTATCATGGAAAAGGTAAAACCAGCACAAAAGACACTTCCCAGGGCTAGATTGGCCCCTCAAATACTGGTTTTTGGATGTTACAGGAAGTGTGTTTTTCTTGGAGACTCCAGGAACTAAACTTTCCCCAGTGGTTCCTGATTAGTTCCAGCCACGCTATGTTTTTCCTGTAATGCTGAAACGCTTTAGGAATGCATTTCAATATGACTTTTTACCCAGCAGTCTGTGAAGGACATTATGTTGTCCAAGGTAGAAAATATTTCTTTATCTTCTCTTGCTCAGTCATTTGTGCTTCAATCTCTCTCTCTCTCTCTCTCTCTCTTACTCTTTTTCTGTCCCTCATGCTTTTCAAAACATTGACCCATTTTCTCCCTCTCGTTCAGCGTTTGAAACATTTTTGGCTGGCTGTCAAGTTTGTCAAGTGCCTTATTGTTTCAGATGACTGACTGTCTTAACATCATACATATTACAGTAGAGCAGAACAATGATTTTCAAATCAAATCAAATCAAATAATATATATAAAGTGCAACCGTAAGTGAAAGTCTTTGGTGCATGAGCTACTATCATTGCAGTCACGTACAAAGTATAAAGAGGACACAATACACTGCACAGTATACACGTAATACACAATATCCACATTACACACAAAATATCCCAAATAATCCTCAATGTACAATATCAGATGATACAATATGCACAAGTATTACTGTATATACAGTATGTGTTATATTTATATATTTGATATATGATCCATGTTCCCGGTTGAATATCAATACAAAATAAATAGAGAAATAGAAATACAGTCAATATTGACAGATTTGGGCCAAATATTAGTTAAAATATTCATAACTACAGTCTAACAACACAAAATAGGTATTGCTTGAAATCTACTTTACAATTTAGGCATTATGAGTCTATTTGTTTTACTTACAGACAAAAATATAGTGAAGTATATGTCTTTGACAATTACATTTCATGTGAACAGGTGTTGCTTTTATGCCGCCTTTTCACTTATAACTTCACGAAAATTAAACAGAACATAAAATTTCAGAATTTTTCAAAGGTTTCATTAATTAGAGGAGGTGATTATCTTTCAAACAAGCCCACACACAAGTTAATCAGATGTATAGATCATTAGATTATCCACATGAAGCACAATGTTACATATGACCACCAGGAGATGGCGCCAAATACATGATACAGACTCAATGATGACTCAAATGACACAGAATGAAACTCATTCTGTGAAATCTCATGACTAAAATCGTGTCTGCATGCTATGCAAACCTTTAGTCATTGTTGTGTTTGCATGTGTAATTAGTTCTTATGTATAATTATTATGTTTTATTTGTTTGGAGAGGCTTTTGGACACTTGGATAAATATTTATTTTTAGTGCTATAACTTTTGATTGCTTATTCGTATAAACAATTTTTTTGGATTGGAAAAAAAACAAAAGCAGTTTTTGGAGCCACCTTATTTACACCCAGAGATATATAATGTCATATCAGAAAAATAAGAGGAGCGTGAGTTCTGAGAACCCAGTCCGGGTGGGCAAATAATGTGCCACTAGGATGACGAGGGGAGCCTCGGTCAGAGAATACCAGAGCAGGCAGTGGGAGGATTACCAGGAAGCAAACAGGTCCAACTGCCCTTGACCGAATCGACTCCAAATCAGCTGGACCACCTAAGGGGGGAGTCTCCACTCTTCCCTGAGCATGACCTGCTGTGACAGCGTGTCCGCTGTGCAGTTGAGGTTGCCCACCATATGACTGAGTCTGTGCAAATCCAGGTTCAGGACTCGCAGGTCCAAGATTGGCCGCAACCCACTGCCGTTTTTGGGTACGATGAAGTAGCGGCTGTAAAAACCCCTTCTTCATCTTGGCTGGAGGAACAGGCTCTATCGCATCCTTCCGTAGGAGGGAGGCGATCTCCACGCACAAGGCAGCCGCAGTGAAGCGGACGCCGTTGAACTTGGGCGGGCGCCTGATGAACTGAATCACATAGCCAAGTCGGACAGTCCTGAAGTAGAGGGAACATATTTCACCAGTGCTGGTCTCTCTCCACTGGCTCCCAGTGAAACATCGTATTCAGTTCAAAGCATTATTGTTTGTTTATAAGGGTTTACATGGTTTGGCTAACCAATATATCTCAGATCTTCTTTCATTTCGTCACAATACATCCAGAGACCTCAGATGAACCAATAGTCTATGGTTAACAGGTCTAAGGACACGTCTCAAACTGAAAGCATTCGAGCCTTCTCAGTGGCTGCTCTACATTTCTGGAATAACTTTCGACTTCACTTAAAGAGTACAGGTACAGAGCCAATGAAAGGCAGTTGTTTTCGCATATCCCAAATAAGCTGGGGTCATAGCGCAGGGTTAGCAATGAAACAGCTCCCCTGGAGCAGATAGGATCAAGGGCCTTGAACCCCTGACCTTTCAGTCAGTAACCCAGAGCCTTAACCGCTGAACCACCTCTGGCCTAACCTAACCTAATTAAATATGACTGACTGACTGACTTTCACTGACTTAGATTATTTAACCAACATCAGACCTGATCATAACTACCAAATGTTCCCTTTAAATGCCAGTTTGTTTACATAATGCCACTGTTTTTTACAAGCACACAAATTTCTCAATACACACATACAAAACACACTCGGACATTCATAAAAACACACACACACACACACACACACACACACACACACACACACACACACACACACAATTTTATCTGCATCATTTATTCAATTGTCCTGCAGGTCTCTATAATACAGCAAACATAGAATAGGGGAAAAGCTTGTATTTGCTCCATAGGCTAAACATGAGGGAAATGACGCCATCTGGTGGAAAATATAAAAATTTACATTTTGAAGCCAGGGCTTCATAATGAAAGCATAATATCATACAATTCATTATTTTATGCTTTAATGGCACTGGGATCAAATATTGCAGTTTTAATGGGTTTCAATGGGGACATTTTTGTCCTGAAGGTCCCAAGTGTGACTATTGTGTGTACACAATGTATTATAGATGTTTTATAGGAACTGAGGTTGAAATATCAAAATTCACCCCAAAATACACACCTTTGGCAAAATGTATGCCATTAACATTAACAGCCAAAATGATCGAAAAAATAAAATTAAAAATACAAAAATGTCCCAAAGGTCACAGAAGGGTTAAGCAAACTTTAACAGTATCACTAAAACTGAAACTGCTTTAAAATCAACAGAGACAAATAGCTGTGGTATGATGTTTAACAAAAGAGACTTCCACTAGAGTTTTTGCAGAGTCTTACTGTAATTTGATCTGCAGTTTTGTGTCCCCTTCATCTGTCAGAAAACTATTTAAGATCATGATCGCAGCCGGCAGTATTACTGGTGTCATGAACCTAACCCTCCTCTTTATAAAAAGTTCCAGTCCAGTTTGATCCCAAATTGTGGCTGTAAACACATGCTTAACATCATTCAGCTTTTATGACCTCATAGTAATTGAGACTGTGTGGAACATTTGTAGTTTTAAAAATTAGTTTTTTCACATTCTAGAATCATTTCAAATGAAGAAGGCAACATGAGGATTGCAAATGCTGAAAAACTACAAAACAGAAATGTGACAAAACAGGTCAGCCCAGTTACATAATACAAAATATACACTTAATCTTCGCTTTATAAATTCATATACACTTTAGAATAAAGCGAGTCAACGACCCACATGTAGGTCAGCGGCTCTTTTCATTAAAAATGTATATAAATAATTAATCCCACTTCCTCTCTGCACCTCTCACTCATAATGTTGTGAAAATTCTCTCATCATTTACTCACTCTCAGGATATCCCAGATGTGTGTGACTTTCTGTCTTCTGCAGAACACAAATGAAGATTTTCAGCAGAATATTTCAGCTCTGTAGGTCCATACAATGCAAGTGAATGGTGACCAGAATGTTAAAGCTCCAAAAAGCACATAAAAGCAGCATAAACGTAATCCATAAGACTCCAGTGGTTTAATCCGTGACTTCAGAAGTGATATGATAGGTGTGGGTGAGAAACAGATCAATATTTAAGTCCCTTTGTTTCTCTCAACTTCAGATGTGAAAGCGAAATAAATATTTAGAGTTAATAATGACTTAAGTGTGAGAGAGGAACAGACCAAAATGTATCATATCACCTCTGAAGACATGGATTTAACCACTGGAGTCGTATGGATTTCTTTTACGCTGGTTTTCTCTGCTTTTTGGACCTTCTGAGTTCTGGCCAACAGTTACAGGCATTGAAAGCTGAGATATGTTTTTCTAATAACCTTCATTTTTTCTGCAGATGAAAGAAAGTCATACACATCTGGGATTGCATGAGGGTGAGTAAATGATGAGAGAAATCTTTTTTTTTTTGGGTGAACTATTCCTTTAGGAAACTATCAAACTACAACACAAGGGGGCAGAATAACAATGCAGCTGGTATTGTGGCTCTACAGTGTAACAGCAGATTTTGTTTTCCATAATCATGTACACACAGTGTGAATGCTGAAGTATAGCCACTAAATGTTCTGTGTGTGATGATTTATGAATCTGCACACTTAGAAAAAAAGACATTTGTAGGGAATACTTTGCGCAATGACTCTTTGTGCATTCTCTCACTGTTTTCTCTGCTTTACACAAAATGGTGTTGATTCTCTGTATTACTGCATCTGGATCTGCACTTCTGCTCTACTGTGTGATCTACTGCACAAAAAATAATTAAGGTCAGTTTGCAAGGAGAATATTTATATTTGCTGTAACTCACACACACACACACACACACACACACACACACACACACACACACACACACACACACACACACACACACACACACACACACACACACACACATGTTGTGTTTCCATGTTTTATGGGGACTTTCCATAGACATAATGGTTTTTATACTGTAAAACTTTATATTCTATCCCCTAAACCTAACCTTACCCCTAAACCTAACCCTCACAGAAAACTTTCTGCATTTTTACATTTTCAAAAAACATAATTTAGTATGATTTATAAGCTGTTTTCCTCATGGGGACCGACAAAATGTCCCCACAAGGTCAAACATTTCGGGTTTTACTATCCTTATGGGGACATTTGGTCCCCACAAAGTGATAAATACACGCTCACACACACACACACAGTTTTAATGGGTTCAATGGGGACATTTTTGTCCTGACGTTCCCGATCTATTTTGTGTACACAGTGAATTATACCAGTCCAGCCGTGTGTGTGTGTGTGTGTGTGTGTGTGTGTGTGTGTGTGTGTGTGTGTGTGTGTGTGTGTGTGTGTGTGTGTGTTAAACTATACTGTTGTATAATTTGATATGGCAATTAAAATATATAAAAAAAAACATTTACAACTGTACAGTTTTCCGGTTATTATTTTTAATGATAAGCGCTTATAAGCATATTTTGTACTCCTGGAAGAAATATACAAAAACATGTGGCTAAATATTGTGATGAAGTTACGACAAAGCGTTCTAAAAATAAAAAGATAGCCCTGTTTCAACATTAATATTATTAGAGAGAGAGAGAATTCTACATTATATGTTAATTGATTTTTTATTTAATAATCCTATAATTTGTTCTCGACTGCTCAAAATTCATTGTAAACATTGCAAATGCTTTGGTAATAAATTGTAACATTTGTCAAGCTAATAAAACACATTTAATTTGATTTGAGAGAGTGACACTATTAATGGTCTTCTTTTGGACATTTATTGTAATGATTTAATGACAATATCTCTCTCAAACTAATCGCACTGAGCTAACATTTACAGCGGTACATTTTCCCGGATATGACGCACCGCGGAACAAAGCATTATGGGAAATGTAGTTCGCAGCACAGTTGCTTTCAAAAACATTCACGCGTTTTCTTATAAAAATATAAATAGGATAAAGGTCATAAATGCAAATATCTATCTATCTATCTATCTATCTATCTATCTATCTATCTATCTATCTATCTATCTATCTATCTATCTATCTATCTATCTATCTATCTATATTATTTTAATGATAAAAGCTCATACGCATATTTAGTACCCCTGGAAGAAATATACAAAAAATATGTGGCTAAATATCGTGATGAAATATGTTGTGAAGTTACGACCAAGGTGTTCTAAAATTAAAAAGAGCCCTGTTTTCACATTTAACACACACACACACAGAGAGAGAGAGAGAGAGATGTAGATTGCTATAGTCTCTCTCTCTCTCTCTCTCTCTGCATTGCAGCCCTACACTGGCTGCTGAAACGCGAACCTAAATGGCGACTTCCAGCAGTACCTCAACATCAGCCTCGAACCTGGGCAGTAACAACACACCACAGCACCATCAGACCCAAAGTCAACACATCAGCAGCACCATGAGCAGCATGCAAGGTGAGAACACACCAGAACCATAATCATTTGACCTCTTTAATGTGATCTAATAAGCCAAACACTGTCAGGCCCGTAAACATGTATTATTATTTAATATATGCGCCACATAAAACATGTTTATTCCGCATGTCAACATCTTGTTTGACGTTATTTTGACATGTGGAAAAATGATTGTTAGTTTTTAGGTTGGAGTTTGTTGACATACATTAGCTCGATGGCTAACGGCAGGTCAATGCTAATATAAACTTAAGGTACATTTGCGTATTTTAAGGGAATTTAAGCGTTATTTATTCATTCATATATAGGTTAATGTGTTATTTAATGAATTTTTGAACCACGGAATATATGATTGCATGTGAATAATTGTGGACGTTATTTACATTGCATTTATGATTGTATGGGTTAATACTTAGCCAGCTATCATAGTGCGTTTATGTGAATCCTAATAAAATATATTTGTATTTTAATTCATATAAATGTGAGTCTGAGTTTTATTATATTATTTACCCCCTTGGGGTTTAATTCTTAATCAAGACACTGAATTTCATGTTATTTCAAGAGGACTGAACCTGTTATGAAAGTATGCATTGCAGAAAACCCTCAGAAATGAGGATTATTCTCATTTTATTTGGCTTGATGTTATTTAAAGGTCCAGATTAGAGGTCGACCGATATTGGATTTTGCCGATACTGATAACTAAGCTGGAGGATAAATCCTGTATCCGATTAATCAGCCGATAGTTTTTAAAATCAATGTATTGAATTATTATATATTTTTTTATTTTCTCCCCAATTTGTTATGGCCAGTTCCCAATGCGCTTAAGTCCTTGTGGTGGTGTAGTGACTCGCCTCAATCCGGGTGGTGGAGGACGTATCTCAGTTGCCTCCGCGTCTGAGACCGTCAATCTGCGCATCTCATCACGTGGCTTGTTGAGCGTGTTACCGCGGAGACGTAGCGTGTGTGGAGGGTTCACGCTATTCTCTGCGGCATCCACTTACAACTCACCACATGCCCCACCAAGGTCGAGAACCACATTATAGCAACCACGAGGAGGTTACCCCATTTGACTCTACCCTCCCTAGCAACCGGCCAATTTGGTTGATTAGGAGACCTGGAGTCACTCAGCACGCCCTGGATTCAAACTTGCGACTCCAGGGGTGGTAGTCAGTGTCTTTACTAGCTGAGCTTCCCAGGCCGTCCTATTTATTGAATGTTAAAAAAATGTCTTAATCGTTTCTAAATGTCACGAGCACAGACGTTGAGGCATCAGGAGTCCAACATGAATTAAATCAGATTTGGTGAAGAACGCAGGACTTTTAAAGGTGCAATATGATATATTTTTCATGTAATATTCACCCTTTTTTTGGCAATATGTGAGCGGCTTGTAACGCAACTTAAAAAATGAGTTCCTAGGTTTCCTATTAAAGCCTGTCGTCTGAATTTCATGCGAAGGGAGCGGGTCGCTTTTGTCGGAAAATCCAAAGGATGTGACGTTTATGCTCCCGAGGGCTTTGCCGCCATAATCTCTTCTCTTCCGCTATTCAACAGCGTCAACAAACTGCAACACTAGGTAACGTTATCTTAGAGATTAATCCAGCAAACGTCCGGCTCCCAGCACAACACCGACTCTTGAGTATTAAGTATTTACTCTGAGTAAGCCAAAAAAACATTTATCTACTGAATCCCATCTGGCTAAGCGGGAATGTGATCATGGTCGAGCGAAAACTAGAGTGAACATCGGCAGGGCGTTTGATTCCTGGAGGGACCTTCATTCGGTTTTGGGGTTCAAACCGTCCCTAAATTGGCGCTTCTTATTGGACAGGTAAGCTTACAAAACAGCAAAGCGTGTGAAATATAGTGCCAAAATGATTTATCCATGTCGTTGAAGCTAACTTGATCTTGCCTGCTAACACTGACGAATTGCAAGCTACCTTGCGTCATAACTTTCAAATAATTTCAACAGTCTTCTCTTTATACTAAAAATCAGGTTAATGTTAATCTGTAATTATTCAGCCAGGTAAACTACAATAACACATGAATTGAATGCTAGACAATGTTATAATGCAAAAAGCTCCATTCATTAGTGTAACGTAACTTGATTATGCAGAAAATATTTGCAATCTATTATTATAAAACAATAGCGCATCGATATATCAAAATGACAGTTGTGAAGGAATCACATCAATATTGAATTGTGTCAACATATTTATAATGTACAGTATTTTATGAACCACGACTGTCAGCATCCTCCAAATGTAGCTAACAGCTATTGATAAAGCTGGCTAGCTAGCTAACGCTTGTCTAATAGGCTATCGTATAAATGCAGTCAATGTATCATGCAAAGAAAATTGATTACTTCAAACTACAGTCTTAAATAGTCAGACCGATATCCACACTTTGTTTGAGCCCTGTTCCAGCACTGGAGAGTCAAATATATAAACAGTCTCAAAGTTTGTAGTAAAACAATCATAACTGTTTCATTTTAATTATGATACCTCATCTGTCAGCATGATGTCAATGAATCACGTTCAGTCTCTTTGTACGTTACGTCATTATTTTGGGCGATGCACGTTCACGTCCCTATGGAGTGTGTGCGCAAGCACGAGTAACAGGTAGCTAGATGCAGTTTACTTAACGGCCACAGGTGTCACTAATAACAAGGATTTCTGAATCTTACATACTGCACCTTTAACTATAAACAAGCCTGAAATACACCTGGGACTCTCAGCAACTATCAGTGTGAATTTTGCCAATAGCTGATCGTTCCAAAAAGCAACTATCGGTGCCGATTAATCGGTAAAGCCGATATATTGGTCGACCTCTAGTCCAGATTTTTAATTCAAAGTGCACTGCTTTTTGATACCTGTAATAGACTAGTTACAGCTCACGATTGGTCTATAATTCACTAAGCAAACCTCAGTTATTTCATGTACAACAGTAAGTGTGAGTATTCTGTACAAAGCAGCTTATTTCATTTTTATTTTCAGAGATGAACTCATGCTGGAGGTGTCAGAGTGATTCAGGTAGTTACGAACATTACATTCAATGGTTGGGACTAGTTATCATGTGTTGGTTTAAATGTAGACTAATTCATTAATGAACCTCAGAAGAAGTATTCCTCTTTCATTATAAAGCACATGTGTTGGAGTGAATCTCACGAAACCTGTCAAGAACATGTGCGGGTCATATTTCTCTTCACATAAAATTAGACATTGCATTTTTTGTTTGAAGAAGCCTATTATTGCATTATTATTATTATTATTATTTGCATTGTTACATTATTTTCATGACAACTAAGCACATTTTCGTCTTCAAATATCATTACCGTAATGCGAGTAAAGTGATATTATTTAAATAAGTATTTATACATCATGGTAGAATTAGTTGAACAGCCTTTAGTTTATACTTGTATAAAAGATCATTGTATAACAGTAGTACTTTTACCGTAATAAGGGAAATGTTTAGTAGTCACTAAAATTAATGTTACAATGCATTAAACAGTCTTAATTGTAAAGCTTAATTTTCATTGTGCAATATATTATATAATATAATTAGGGATGCACTGATATAAACGTTTTTCCCGATACTAATTTTAACAAAAAAATTATAAAACAAAAAGGCTGAATCCATTATTATGTCACTTACATTATTTTCCCATTAAATCACTGTTTTACTGAATTATGCTTTAAAAATGTGCAAAGAGGTACAAAAGCATTTTCACTGTTCTAACATTAAATAATTTCCACTGAACACTGGATCTGTTAAAAATATACGATTATGAAAGATAAGTAGAAGATAAAAAAACCGAAATATGACAACATGATTTATACGAAAAAAGGTCAATTTTGTAGT
Source organism: Xyrauchen texanus (assembly GCF_025860055.1). NCBI lineage: Eukaryota > Metazoa > Chordata > Actinopteri > Cypriniformes > Catostomidae > Xyrauchen > Xyrauchen texanus. Next base: position 44,510,038 of record NC_068287.1, read on the forward strand.
TCTAAAACATTTGTGCACTTCTATTTTTACTGTTTAAAACAACAGAACTCACATTTTACATGTATGTACTGTATATGATTGAACATTACAAATTAAAAATAAAAAGTTTAAATCAAAGGAACAAAACCCACTTTTAAATTCTGTATTAAAGTGGTATAAATGATAATGGAAAATACCATCCAGACCGCTACAGGGCGCCGCTTGCTCACACAGTGCTGAATGAAGCACTGAATGAAGAAACGACCTTTTGAAGTTTAGAAATCACACAAGCTATACAGCTTGTATATTGCGATTTTAACCTTAATTCAAACAATCATGCAGCATTAATGAATATCATACCGATATCTCAAAAGTCAAAGTCTGCTGGTTTCAAAGTGTTTTAGATGGTTTCCAGCATCATGTAGCCTATAGGTAAGTGCCGTTTTTCCTCAACTGTCACGCCCGTTTATGCCATTTTTCCATATTAACATGCTTATAACCGATATGCCGATGGTATTAATTTGGTGAAAAATTGGCCAATAAATATCAGCAGCCGATACATCGGTGCATCCCCAAGGGTATATTATTTATATCAAAGTATTTGTATATCATGGTAGAATTTACTGCCTTTAGTTCATAATTATATTGATAAAAGATCATTGGATAACAGTAATACTTTTACTGTAATAAAGTCACTAAAATAATATTACAATGCAAAAAAACCTTAACTATCTTAAGCTTATTTTTATTGTGCAATGTATAATATAATATCATATTTGGAGGTGAAATACGACCCTGAGATTTATTCTCTATACTGATATACTGATTTATATTTATGTAGTAACTCAAACTAAATAAATTATTAGGCTATTTTTAAGATTTACGCATTTCACTTTCATAACATGTTTTTTTAATAATCTTGGAACAGAATGTAATGAATAAAACTTGAATATATTTGCGTTGAATACATTTTATTTCGTTTGTATTAAAATTCCTGGGTTCACTTTAATGGAACGTTGTAATTAAATTGAAATGCGTACTTTTTAAAAATAGGCTAATATATATATATATATATATATTTGAGAGGATAATGTTTAGTTATAACAGTTTTGTGAAATCAGTCACAACAATGGCTATGTCGGAAAACTAAAAAATGCTCCCTATAGGCATCTAGATGCTTCTTTGTCACAATGTATCTTAAAATATGCATTATATTCCATAACAAACGTTTTTGGTTGTTTCTGAAGATCAGTTGAATATGTTCGACACTATTATATCTCAAGTCTGTGTGAAACTTTTCTTCTGAAGTACCTTCATATAGAAATGCTGCTTGTTTAGTCATTGACTCGCAGTTAAACAGCTGGTTTTGGTTTCTGACACAGCCAATGTTGTGTAAACCTGTTGCAAAATGACACATTTATCGTTTCTGTGTTATTCTGTGTTACGAAACCTATTTCTTATTGTTGTCTGTCATGAAGGAACCTAACATGATTTTTCAAAGTCCCCATACCTCAACCGGATGGATTTCTGTAGGACATTTCTGTATGACAACTCTATTTGATTCTTAACCAAACAGAATAATTCCTCATGATATTTCTCTCGCTTTATCTCTTTCCACTTACCCACAATCCTCCCTGACGCTGGACCACGGTGAGACCTTGCAAAGTTATTTCCTCAGAACTGCAGTTTGTTCCCCTCCAGATGCCCTCATAGTTTCGTTTTTATTTTCTCTTCTTCATTTCTTAGTCTGATGGTTTTCATTATTTTATGTTCTGCTGGTTTGTTGACTGCTGTTTGTGATGTTCCTCTGCATGTCAACGTATTTCCCATGTTTACCAGTTCACTGATGCACATCCCGGCGCAAAGGTTCAGTTTTGACGGTCAATGCGAGGTCATATGTGGTTGTGTTTTCCCGAATATTGGGAGTTGAATGGGAAATATATTGTTATTGAGAGTGATTCTTCATCTCTGTTCACTTGCGTTACTTGGGGCTTGATAATGTCATTCTGATGACATTGTCAACCTGTGACACTTCCTAGTATTGAGTTACTTGCATTTCTATTAAAGCAAATTAACATTTTCATGTTTTAATACAGTGACAAGAGAAGTATGTGAACCCTTTGGGATTAGCTGGGTTTCTGCATTAATTGATCTTAAAATGTGATCTCATCTTCATCAAAGTCACAAGTGTAGACAAACACAATGTGTTTAAGCTAACAACACACAAACAATTATAATCTTTAATGTCTTTACTGAACACATTCCGTTAAACATCCATAGTGCTGTGGAAAAATTAAGTGAACCCTTGGAGTTAATACATTTACATTTATGCATTTGGCAGATGCTTTTATCCAAAGTGACTTACAGTGCACTTATTACAGGGACAATCCCCCCGGAGCAACCTGGAGTTAAGTGCCTTGCTCAAGGACACAATGGTGGTGGCTGTGGGGACTGAACCAGCAACCTTCTGATTACCAGTTATGTACTTTAGCCCACTACGCCACCACCACTCCTAATAACTGGTCGATCCTCCTTTGGCAGCAATAACCTCAACCAAGCATTTCCGGTAGCTGCAGGTTAAACTTGCACAAAGTTCAATAGGAATTTTGGGGCATTATTGCACTCGCTCTATCACACCGTTGTCACGAAAAGAGAGCTGAGCCGGAAGGCAAAGCTCTCGATCTACCGGTCAATTTTTGTTCCTACCCTTACCTATGGTCATGAAGTTTGGGTCATGACCGAAAGTACTAGGTTGTGAGTACATGCGGCCGAAATAGGCTTCCTCAGAAGGGTGGCGGGCTTCTCCCTTAGAGATGAGGAGCTCAGTCATCCGTGAGGAGCTCGGAGTAGAGCCGCTGCTCCTTTGCGTCGAAAGGAGTCAGTTGAGGTGGTTTGGGCATCTGGTAAGGATGCCCCCTGGCCGCTTCCCTAGGGAGGCGTTTCAGGCACGTCCAGCTGGGAGGAGGCCTCGGGGAAGACCCAGGATTAGGTGGAGAGATTACATCTCCACACTGGCCTGGGAACGCCTCGGGGTCCCCCAGTCAGAGCTGGTTAATGTGGCTCAGGATAGGGAAGTTTGGGGCCCCCTGCTGGAGCAGCTGCCCCCGCGACCCGACTTCGGATAAGCGGTTGAAGATGAATGGATGGAGATTTCAATGTTTTATTTTTTTAATATATGAAGGTCTCATTAAATCTGAATTGGAAATTTTTTTTTTTACCAGGCCTTCATCATTTATTTTTGTTACTTTTCAGATGTCTTTTATGTATATATTTGACTGTTTTTAGCCTTTTCCCAGACATTTAAACTATGAAAATCCATTTTAAATATAGGAATTATAACATGTTTAAAACAATGATCAGCTAAACAAACAAATCATTTCTGAAAAAATAACAATAACTGAAAAAAGTCCTACATTTGTGGCATCATTTCCACCACAACAAACAGATTTAACCCTATTGAGACAAGTGATGTTGGAAGAAAACTACAGTGGAAATATCACTTGTGAGCAGAATATTTTTATTTGGCATCAGTTATAATCAAGTTGTATTTTTGCCATAATTACACAACGTGTGAAAATAATATTTAATTGTGTATATTTAGGAAATATTAAATGTTAGCTATAAAATAAGACTTAACAAAACAAACGAGTCAGCTGTTTTATTTAAAAAAAAACATTAAAAATGTCATTTCCAGCACAGAATCCTATTAATACAAAAGATAATTTGAGATGTGCTGGAAATGACGCTGTGGTGGTATGTTTCATGACTTCCAGGAAAAAAAGACAACGTTGATCTTCTGTGATGCATGCATATTAAATGTTGGACATTATTAATAGACAAAACCACAGTGCTGCTTATAGTGCCCGAAATGTAAGAAACACCCAAATATGTCCCTTTATGGAAGTAAAATGAGTTGTGAATGCTGTTTCATTTTGATTAAGATGCATACATTCACACTAGTGTGCTACATAACACATAATAACAGGTAACAGAGTTAACATTGGCTCGAACAGAGGCTGTGAATAGTTTCAGTAAGGCATTTTTCCACATTAAACCATGTTTGTGTGTTGATGAGTGAAGTGTTCATTGTTCTTCTCACCACCAGGGTTTCAGATAAACCTGTCTGGAGTTCCCCAAAGTAAGCCAATTCTTCTAAACCGTGTCTGTTCGCTCTGCTCACGTCTGACACTGATCTGGGGAAGTCTGTCTTCTGCTCGACACTAATCCATCCACGCAGGGCGTCTGGTAGACTTGTGCCAGCCTAGGGCTGACCATTCTGCATGCTAGTGGTGGCGGGTGGCTAGCCGGTCTGCCCTTAGATGGTTTTAGATCAACCAAGATCACTTAAGTTTTGAAACAGAACTGCTGATTGACGTCAACTGGCGCATCGCGTCTTTGTGCGTCATATTGGAACATACTCTGAGATTTCAAAACTTGAGGGGAAGCTTTTGAGCGAATACGCAAAGTTATCATTTTAGCTTTAGAAAACTAAAGTCATATGGACTATTTTAATTGGTCTTTTTGATGTCTTAACAATGAACTTTTATTGTATAGTATTGTAAGACATTTTGCTAATGTTCTACGTTTCTGTCTGCATATTAGTGTCGGCTTTTAAAAAACAGTTAATCATAAAATGTTCGTACTGCTGCACCAAACGGCTACTTAACATGGCGTTTAGTTAGAAATCGGCACAAGTCTAAGGCCACGTCCACACTAATACATTTTAGTTTGAAAACGCATATTTTTCTGTACGTTTTGGCCTTCCGTCCCCACTGAGATGGCATTTGTGACATTGAAAACAGCTTTTCGAAAAAGCTCTCCCAAGTTGAAACATTTGAAAACACTGTCTTAACGTTGTAGTGTGGACGGGGGAACCTGAGATATATGAAATGATGATGTATTTGTTGTCGTGAGACGCAGTCGTGTGATCCATTCAACCCAAAACAATCAAGATGGCGGTACATGCATTGTTATGCCTAGATGTTACTTTGTACAACCTTCCCATTGTATTCCTTCAAAGGCGACAGGAAGTTTCCATGAAATTGCTGTCCAGCGACTGAACACAAGGTCAACTGTGTTTCAGACCATACATGAAATGCAAACTCAAAAGGGATTTAAGAGTTTTCGTACGTTTTAGTGTGGACGAGCAGCTTTTGGAAAATGGTGAAAAATGTGGTGGACGGGGAGCATTTCGAAAATGCTGTTTTCAATTTATCCGGATTAATGTGGACGTAGCCTAAAGCTTTGAGCTTCCATTGACTTTGGAGTGAAAAGATTCACACTTGGGACAATCGATTGGTCCTCACTATCATTACTCGGTTAAATCAACCTTCACATTTTCCCTGAATAACTGAAATAATTATGCATGTATCTTCTGTAATGATCAATTTCTGGGGTTTAATTCAAACATTGTAATGGAAGCTCTGGCGGGTTTTTCTACAGCTGGTTTGGATGGTTATCTACTAACCAATGTAGCAAATATTGCTTTGGGGTTGTCGCTGTTTTTGTTCTTCCCCTATTTGCATTTATTTTTGTTTTCTAGCACTGCATCAGGGATGTTTTTGGCATATGCAGCTCTCAAACAAACATGAGCTTGTTGAGACATGCCATGAGATTTCAGAGAATGAATGTTGTTCCTCCAGGTTTTGAATCCTTGCATTCTTGTGGTGTCGCAGAGAGAGGGAGAGAGGAAAACGTTCCTTATTTTTTATAAAGAAGTTAGTTTTCCCCAGTCTAGAGCTTCTCAAACACTGGAGAGTTATATTGCTTTTGCTAAGAATTTAGTTTTGATTTTTATCATTATCATGAATTATCTTACAGTCGTCATTGGATAATTCTTCTTATGGAGCCTCTTAGAGGACAGGGCGGGGATTTCTTTTTCTAAAAGTTTTGTGTTCCCTCGCAATACATTTACCATGGTTTTACCATAGTAACCATATTTTAACCTTGATATTCGTAGTAAAAATACAGGAAAATTAAAACTACTTTTTGGGTTATTATGCTTTAAAACCATAGTAACCACAAGAATTACCATGGTTTATCTGTAGTAAACCCAGAGTTACTATATGGATACAGTAGACCATATTAAAAGCATGATTTCTGCCAAAAATTATGGTTATTTCCTTTTCATAATTACTACAATACTACTGTAGTAAAACCATGGTTTCCACCTGAAACTGCAGTCTACAATATTAAAACCATAGTTGAACAGTGTTATTGGTGTAGTAAAACCATAATAAATACAAAATTATGATTGTGGGGGCATGCGACTATTTCAGAAATAAAATCCACCTTGTCCTTCTTCTCAATGGAAACACGTCCCACTACTATTAGCACCTGTGTGTTCTCCGTTAATACAGTAATTCAGATTTGAAAGTTGTAGTTTCAACATGTGATACTTTTGATATGATTTTGTCATGTTTGCATTGGCTGCATTTTTATTGTGGATGAACTAGGTAAACTGCGCATAGTGTGCACTTTGGCTGTCTTGCTGCGTTCTCTGCTGTCTATAACATAAAGAGACAGATTACCGATTCATTTATGATCTTGTAAGTGGTTTGAGCCGGGTGTTGCATGTGGTGAAGGTAAGTTTATTTGTTCCTATTTTTCATTTCATGTCTGGATGTGATCAGATCTTTTTACAACACTATTATTTGCAAGAGTAAACATAGATGCAGAATTCTGTCCAACGCAGGGGTTGTGCATGTCTTCTTCTGCCAGATTTCCTAAAGCTGTTATCTACTTTATTTTTCAACATTGAGAGAAGACATTGTCCTGATGGCTTTATGAAATCTGGCTCCTGGTTTCCTCTCCTTGTGCTCAGATGTGCATGTCTCTAGTGAACATCTGTCTATACCCAAACCTCCTTCATCTTCCATGGCTTAGTTAGACATCTCATTCTATGGTCACCTGAACACAACACCTGTGAATGTTGTCTTCCTCTTCAGTATCCTGAGAGATTATGGCTATGTTTTTTAATCCAAGGGTCTCTTCCTCTATCAGGTAAACGTAAAGCCCTGAAGTTAAATTTTGCCAATCCTCCAATCAAACCTACTTCCAGAATCACTCTGAACACGGCCGGACTTCCTTTCCAGAATCCACACATGTGAGTACAGGTCCACCTGCAACTGATCAGACATCTCTTCTAGAGCTGACACGAAGCTTAAACAATGAAGAACCATCATGACACCATAGAGCCCAACAGTCTGGTTTCGAAAGTAAAAATCCCATACATTTGTCCATAGGCGAATAGATTTATGGACTGACCTACCGCGAGCTCTGAGGTTGTTCATCGATGGTATATGCTTCTGTTGAAGCCATCAGTCCATGTTATTTCAACTTAAATTTTAAAAGGCATGTTTAGTTAAAAGATCCATGCTGAGAAAGATCCACCAATCGGAGAATCGTGGCAAACAAAGTGCGGCAAAAGAGCTCTGCAGCGACATCCACAACGCACTGCGAATGGCCCAATCGAGTTGCTCTCCCTATCTCTCAAACTACTTAAATATGGGGGGGGGGGCGCGCGAGGGATAAAGGCGGCCGGTGACGATGGTTCCAGAGAGAGAGTATGACTTGCAGCTGCACTGTGTGTGTGTGTGTTTATGTTTGTGTGTTTTTTAGTTCAGTTTATTATTAAAACTATTATTTATATTGCCAAGCCGGTTCTTGCCGCCTCCTTGCCTACTAACCGCTTTACAGCCACATTTTTCAATCATTTGTAATTCGATTACTTCATTCGCAATGCTTCATGGAAATTTTAGTTAATTCCCTCATTAAAGACGTTAATTACACAGTCTTGTACCTTTGTCTTAATGTTCGATTTTCAAATAATTTTATTTGCTTGAAATCACAATTTGTAATGTTGTGAATCACCTCCGAGATGGTTGGGTTGGTTCATGGCTTACAACTCTTATGACAGATTTTTTTAATATCCCTATGGGAAAAATACTAATGGAACCAAAATGGTTAAAAAAGAGAGAAAAATTACTTTTTCTGTTGAAGAATTGTGCAAAAGAACGTGAGGTCAAAGCTGCTAAAATCTCTAGGTTCTTATGTTTTAAATCTGCTTTAAATATATTTTAAGGTAATTAATTTAGCTACATGCAAACCGTATGTGATAAAGACGTTTCACGGTCTGTGGTATCAATACACATATTTGAATACTTGCATATTGTCTTACTACATACTCGATGTATGTAACCAACAATTACCAACAATAGTATGTAGGCAAACTTGGATGCAGCCTTGGTTTAATTGACTCTGCTGGAAGGTGGACTTCCAAAAGTAGGATTAGGTACAAATGGGGTAATTGTTTGGAAAACTTTCACTAATAAATAGAGTACTAGAACCAGAACAGAATCTTGGAGAATCCACATATGAAAAAAACAACAACCTATGGGTATTTGGACTACATCTCCTTCTAGAGCTTAAATGGGGTTGTAGACTGAACATGTCTGGCGGACGACATTGCGCACTCTAAGATTCGAAACAATTGTTTTCTGTGAATGTACGCACACCGCCGCCGCTCTGTGCCCAGCTATGACTCCGGAGGCTGCTCAAATGGCTGCCACGCCACGGAGTGCAACTCACATATTTTCCATTAAATTCGACCCAAATCGTTATTAAAGGACATCGATTATTTACTCCAGCCTTGTTCTTAAAAAAAGGGGAAAACCCTTGGTAACTTTTGTGTACTGTCTGCCACCTGAACCGTATTGATGTGCCCCGCGTTTGATACCTGTGTCCTAGCCGCGACACAGCGTGCCGCTTCTCGTCTAGTGCGCGACCACCGTCAAACTAACACATGCCTTCTATGGAGACTGGAGAGTTTCAAGACACCCATTTGGTTTTGTGTTTTTCCGGCTGTCATTCTCTTTTCGTGTGTGTGTGGGTGTGTTTTAAAGAGAGAGGCTGCGAAATCACAGTATAGAGTCATCTGGGAAGCTGAAGCTCTCTCCAGAGCAGCACTGGGACTTCACAGCAGAAGACTTGAAGGATATGGGCGAGATCGGCCGAGGCGCATACGGCTCCGTCAACAAGATGGTGCACAAACCTAGCGGAAAAATCATGGCCGTCAAAGTAAGCGGGATAGCATTGTGGCGCAATGTTCAAAAACATCCATCTAGGGAATGTTTATGTAGGAAAACAGTACTAACTCAAATACTGTTACTCCAGTTTGATGCTCGTGTGCTTTCACAGAGAATCAGGTCGACGGTAGATGAGCGAGAACAGAAGCAGCTGCTGATGGATCTGGATGTTGTCATGAGGAGCAGTGACTGTCCATACATCGTCCAGTTTTACGGGGCTCTCTTCAGAGAGGTCTGATTGTCTGTCTATCCTTTACATTACTGTTGTAAGAGCTGCTGTCTTATCAAAGACACTTACAAGAGTGTTTTCTCTCCATCACAGGGGGACTGCTGGATATGCATGGAGCTCATGTCTATCTCCTTCGACAAATTCTACAAATACGTTTATTCCTCTTTAGATGAAGTGATTCCAGAGGAGATTTTAGGAAAAATAACATTAGCTGTGAGTTACCGTTCATTCCTGTCTGATGCTTAATGAAAGATGTAGTAGTTTGAGGTCGTTAACATGTTCTCTATCCTTTGTTGTTACAGACTGTGAAAGCACTAAACCACTTAAAAGAAAGCTTGAAAATTATTCACAGAGGTAAGAGAGGCTACGTGCTGGTGTCATCTTTTAAAGTCCGTTAAAAGTATGTTCTTGTTTAGATGAGGATGAGATTTTTGAGTTTGAATCTTGTTTGAAGCCACTTTAGATATGAATGCATTTCTGTTTTACTCAGATTGAAACTCTTTCACTGTCTCTCTGCAGACATAAAGCCATCAAATATCCTCCTGGACAGGACAGGAAACATTAAGTTGTGTGATTTTGGCATCAGCGGGCAGCTGGTGGACTCCATCGCCAAAACCAGAGATGCAGGCTGTAGACCATATATGGCAGTAAGATGAATCACATGATCATTTGTTCATTCATTCATTCTTATTCACACTATCATTCATGTGATCGTTCACCCATTCATTCACACATTCCTTCATTCATGCATTCACTTAGTCATTGGTTCAGTCAATCACTCGATCATCTGTTCATTCTTATTCACATGATCATTCATGTGATCGTTCACTCATTCACTCATTAATACATTCACATAGCCCTTGGCTCAGTCAATCACTCGATCATTTATTCACTCGTTCATTTGTTAATTCATCCATTCTTATTCACACTATCATTCATGTGATCGTTTACTCATTCAATCATGCATTCATTTAGTCTTTGGTTGAGTCAATCACTCGATCATTTGTTCATGTGATCAGTCACTCATTCATTCACACATTCATTAATTCACTGGATCATTTGTTGACTCATTCTTTTGTTCATTCATCTTCTTATTCACAATATCATTCATGTGATTGTTCACTCATTCCTTCACATATTCATTCATTCATGCATTCACTTAGTCATTGGTTCCATCAATCACTCACTCATTCTTTTGTTCATTCATCCATTCTTATTCACACTCATTCATGTGATCACACATTCCTTTATTCATGCATTCACTTAGTCATTGATTCAGTCAATCACTTGATCATCTGTTCACTCGTTCATTCTTATTCACACTATCATTCATGTGATCATTCATGCATTCACTTGCAGTCATTGGTTCAGTCAATTACTCAATCATTTGTTTACTCATTCATTTGCTTATTCAATGTTTGGCCAGACTGTGGAAAAGCGGCTATTCATTCAGTTATGTATTCTTTCATTTATTCACTTAATTGTTCGTTCACTCAGTCATTTGTTTATTCATTCTTTCTCATTTATGCAATCTTTCAAGTAATAATTTACTCATTCACACACTCATTCACTTAAACATTCACTCACTTATTCATTCATGCAACCATTGACTTGTGAGATCATTCACTCATTCTGTCACTCACTTCATGCAAATATTCATTCAGTCATGCATTTTCATTTATTTTTGTTAATCATTTGTTTACTCATTCCTTCATTCACACTATCTTTCATTTATTCACTTATGCTGTTATTCATGCGATCATTTACTCATTCACACAATCATTAATTCACTTAAATGTTCAATTACTTGATCATTTGTTCATGCATTCATTCATGCTATCATGCATTAATTCGATCATTCACTCACTTGATAATTTTTTCTTTGTCGCAATCAATAATTGATTCACTCACAAACTCATTCATTCATTATTCTTGCCTCATTTGCTCATCTTATTGTATCTTCAGTGATTTTGAGAGCAGATATATATCCTACATTACAGTCTGATGGTTGATCAGATTCACTTTGTCTTATAAAATGTATTCATGTCTGAAGCCCCGTTCAACAAAGTTGCTGACAATGTGAACGGGGCTTGATGATATTGATTAATGTCTGCTCCATGCTGAATCTGAGTGAAGCTGTTTAGTAATGTGATAATGGTGCATCATCAGTCTTGTGATGGTTAATACACGTGTGTAGGGTTAAATGCATTAAGCTGTGATGTTTATCTATATTTAGCTCTGGGAGACCATCTCTTTACATTTCTACCTCTTATTCACTTATTCACTCATGTTTGCAGTCTATATTTGGTGACTCTGTTACAGTAACACAGACTCCGCAAACTCATGACTGCTTTCATTCATGGTGTCAGAGCACACACACACACACACACACACACACAGAGCAAGCACTCTGGACATCTTAAACACGTCAGCGCCACAGATAAACACTTGACTTCCACTTCCTGTTTCCAGCAGCAAAGTCCTCAGTCTCTCACTGACTGCAATTTGCATTTGCTCAGTTTTCTCGTTAATTTGTCAGTGATGCGCACTATTCATTTTACACTAAGTTTCTGTTTGTGAATTGTGCCCTTCCTTGTACCGTCACACCCCAATTCTGAAAAAGTTGGAACCGTATTAATAAAAACCAAAAAGGTAGTTATTTGTAAATTATATTCACCCTTTGCTATTGAAAACACAACATCTACACATTATATGAGGTTTTACCTCTTGAAAGATGATTGCAACACGCTCCAAAAAAGTTGAGACGGGCAATTTAAGCCCAATAACAATTTGACGAGTTGAAATATCAAGGCAATGTGAAACAGCAGGAGATGTTAAACAGGTGAGGCAATCGTCATGGTCATGGTTAAACAGCCGAGACCTTCAAGAGCAACATTTGCCAACAGATGCTTCAGCAAATAATCCAGCACTTTAAGATCAATGTTCCCCAAAGACAAATTGGAAGGATTTTGGGCATTTCACCCTCTTCAGTGCACAATATAGTTAAAAGATTCAAGGAATCTGGTCAAATCTCGGTGTGTAAAGGGCAAGATGAAAACCACTCCTGAATGCTTGTGAACTCTGACCCCTCAGACGTCACTGTCTTAAAAACATCATTTATCTGTGATGGATATCATGAACATGGGTTTGGGATTACTTTAGTAAACCTTAGTTAGTCGACACCACTCGCCGCTGCATCAGCAGATGCAAGTTAAGACTTTACTGTGTAAAGGAGAAGCCGTACATCATCACTGTCCAGAACCGCTGCCGACTTCTCTGAGCTCGGTCTTATCTTAGATGAAAAGTAGAACAGCGGAACTGTGTTTTTTGGTCCGTCGAGACCACATTTCAAATCGTTTTTGAAAAACACAGCTGTTGTGTTCTCCTGGCCAAAGAGGAAAAGGTCCATCTAAGCTTTTATCAGCTTTAGGTCTAAAAGTCAGTGTCTGTATGGGCCACGGGTGTGTCTGTGCCCATGGCATGGGTAAGTCACACATCTGTGAGGGCACCATGAATGCAGACAGATGTGTCACATTTTGGAGCAGCATATACTGCCATCCAGCTCCGTCTTTTCCAGGGACGTCCCAGTAATTTCCTGCAGGACAACTTCAAACCACATACTGGCCGAATAAGCAGAGAGTGCGGGTGCTAGATTGGCGTGTCTGCAGTCCTGACCATCTCCAGTTGAGGATGTGTGGTGCATTATTAAACGCACAATATGGCAATAAAGATCCCGTACAACTGATCAGCTGAAGACCTGCATAATGGATGAATGGGGGAAAATTCCACTTTCTAAACTGAAACTTGTGTCTTCAGTGCACAAATACTTAATAAGTGTTATTAGACGAAATGGTGATGTTTCACAGGGGTAAACACTCGACTGTCCCAACCTTTTTGGAATTGGGGTTGTAATTGACCCTTCGTTAAGCTCCTCCCCCTTGGTTACGGTTGCTCGCTCAAAGCTCTGCAGAACTTCCCATAGGAATGAATGGGAAAATATTCTCATTTTGGGTTTTTGGCTAAATATTCTCATTAACGAAATGGATAATATTCTTAAGTGGGCTGAAATGAAGAGTGACTTTGAAACGAATATTTATCTGACGTTATCATAACATGAAGAATGACACATGAGTCATTATTGATAGGTTTATATATAAACAATAGAAGTCTAATTTCGATAGCTTTGTAAACATGTTTCTGATGAGGAATGGCATCCATGAATGAATCTCCGCTTTGCAGTAGCTCTCCTGTCTGATGGCATTCTCTAATCTGAGCGTGTGATCTCATACTGCGTGTCTCCCCATGAGGACAGAGTCCAGTATGACATCATCAGTCAGTAGACATCAGTAATGTATGTGTATTTACTGTGAATGAGATCACACACAAAGCATTTACAGCCATGATTATGAAACTGGAGCATCTGTTTCATCCTATTAAAACCTGTTAAGTGTCCCAACCGGAACGTATAGTCTGATGCGTTTGACTTCAGTCTTTCTTTATCGTTCACCGTGCTTCTTTATGTCTCTCTGTGTCTCAGCCGGAGAGGATAGATCCCAGTGCATCCAGACAGGGTTATGACGTCCGGTCAGACGTGTGGAGTTTGGGAATCACACTGGTGAGTTCTGTTTATCATGTGATTTTTAAAAGTGTGTTACTGTGTTGCTAAAATGATTGTTGGTGGTCGACACTGTATTATTCTTGAAATATTGTGTGCATGTGTTTTTTTCAGTATGAGCTGGCCACAGGACGGTTTCCGTACCCGAAGTGGAACAGTGTGTTTGATCAGTTGACGCAGGTGGTGAAGGGCGACCCGCCGCAACTCAGCAGCTCAGAGGAGAGACAGTTCTCCCCCAAATTCATCAACTTTGTCAACCTGTGGTGAGACTTCTCGCACACACAAATGACACACATTTCCAGTCATCCCATCATGAGCAGTCATGTTCTGGAGCACAATATTAAAAATATTGAGCATTTCCTGTTTTTGAAGATTTTGCACACTCAGCACACAGGATGTAATGGCCCAGATTTGTGTTATCTGGTTATATGATGCATGACTCCCCCTGCTGTTAATGAATTGAACTGCAGTTTTTTTTTCTGTCTCTTTTTTTTTTTTTTTTAAGTCTACATAATTGATTTCACTTGCTCAGTTTCTCTCTTTTTTTTTAATCAAATCTTCTATTGTTGTTTTTTAACAGCCTTACAAAGGACGAATCAAAAAGGCCAAAGTACAAGGAGCTTCTGGTGAGTGACTGTTTCCTGCTAAAGTAACATTTCTGCAATGGTAAATGGTCTGCACTTATATAGCGCCTTTTTTAACCTTAGAGCGCTTTACACTGTGACTCATTCACCCATTCACACACACACATTCACACACGAATGGCAGCAGAACTGCCATGCAAGGTGCTAGCCTGCCATTGGGAGCAACTTGGGGTTCAGTGTCTTGCCCAAGGACACTTCGTCATGTGGGCCGGGAATCGAACCACCATCCCTGCGGTTAGCAGCGACCTGCTCTACCAACTGAGCCACAGCCACCCCGATGTACTTTGTGTTCTTCCCAAACAATTCAAACTAACTTTCATCAGTCCACAAAAATGTTTCCAGTAGTGTTATGGAGTGTCAAGGTGGTCTTTAACAGACTTCAGGTGCACAGAAATGTTTTTGTTGGAAAGCAGCGGCTTCCTTCATAGTATCCTGCCATGAACCTGTTTAATGTTTTCTGTATAGTAGACTCATGAACAGAGATGATAACCAGTTCCAGTGATTCCTTCAAGTCTTTATCTGTCACACTAGGGTTCATTTGTACCTCATTGAGCATTCTGCGTTGTGCCTTTTTGAGCCATCTTGGCTGGACGGCCACTTCTAGAGAGAGTACCTATAGTACTAAATCATCTCCATTTATAGACAGTTTGTCTCACTGTGGACTGATGAATATCTAAACTCTTCCAGATAACTTTGTAACCCTTTACAGCTTTATGCAAAGCATAAATTATTGATCATAAAGTGGCCCCATTGGTCCCGTCGGTAATCCGTCCCTGGACATGGTCCTCAATATCAGACTTTAATGAAGATGAGATCGGGTATTATGAGCAAATAATGCACATACTATATTCTTGCCGTTGTATTTGCATGTATATATGCATAATGAAAATTATAAATGCAGCTTTTAAGACCTAATATTAGTTGAACAAATACATTTAATATTTTTTACTTTGTAAATATTAATTTGTGTCACCACAGGATTTTTGTGTGTACTGCCAAAGCATTAAGGGACATTAAAATCATGATGAATCTAAAATAAATTGTGACTAGCTACAGCTCCTAAATACACACATTCCCTTGTGTATAAATACACATATTTACCTAAAATCTTAAAATAAAAAACCAAGACAAAACTAGTTATTAGTCATGTTATTTTTCAACTACAACGTCAGTCATCTTGGTTCATTTAATGCCAACATTTTCTCCCTCTTTGTCTGCTGCAGAAACATCCTTTCATTCAGATGTACGAGGAGCGTTCAGTAGATGTGGCCAGCTACGTGTGCAGGATCCTCGATCAAATGCCCACGTCTCCCAGCTCCCCGATGTACGTGGACTGACATGCACATATCCGAACATCCACATGAGAAATACAAGACGAAAAAAAAAACACGGTGTAAAGATTTGCTTCATCACAGAACTGCAGTATTAAAGCGAGGAAAACTGAATACTAGAACATCATTTGTGAAACGATTGATGTTCGATTCAAGTGCGACTGTAAGATACCTCCAACATGTCTCTCTCTCTCTCCAACCTGTCTGTCTCTTTCACATCACACACATCTGTAAAGCTTAAATAGACTAGTATCATGCAGAGGTCTTGCGGTCAGATCCGGTCTGATCTCTCTTGTGGATGCAGAATAGGGATTTTAAACATATAAAGATAAAATAATAATAATAATAAAATAAGCCTGGAATTGTATTTATACTTCTGAGATCACTTGTGGAATATATGATTTGGAAAACCTTTGACGTACTGGAATTCTGCTCGTCGTGTCTGGTCCTCTCCTCTTTATGTATGTGATATTACACTTGTGTTTTGTATGTTTTAAAAGGTTTCTGTAAGGTGAACGGTGCAGAGGTGCACGGGGTAAATGTAATGTACACAACTATGTGCTGACATAAATAAAACTGAGGAAGAAAAGAACTCCATTAATGTTGTTTGTTAGTTTTATTTTTATGATTCATTTCTCTGTCGCATATAACGCATACGTTTGTTTTGGTCTATTTTTTTTGTAAAGAGAAAACATATGTTTCATTTGTGACTCCGCCTTATACGTTTTTAAATGGGCGGGGCTTCGATTCAAGTGTTGTTCTAGTTGGTCAGTTCCGATGGTTCTGAATAGTAATAATAATAATTATTATTCTATTTTAATACCTCTTCACTGCATAGTTTCAGTTTGAAGTTTCACATAATTCAGATTATTATCTAAATAATCTGATATACAGGTGAAACTCGAAAAATTAGAATATCGTGCAAAAGTTCATTAATTTTAGTAATTCAACTTAAAAGGTGAAACTAATATATAGACTCATTACAAGCAAAGTAAGATATTTCAAGCCTTTATTTGATATAATTTTGATGATTATGGCTTACAGCTTATGAAAACCCCAAATTCAGAATCTCAGAAAATTAGAATATTGTGAAAAGGTTCAGTATTGTAGGCTCAAAGTGTCACACTCTAATCAGCTAAACACCTGCAAAGGGTTCCTGAGCCTTTAAATGGTCTCTCAGTCTGGTTCAGTTGAATTCACAATCATGGGGAAGACTGCTGACCTGACAGTTGTGCAGAAAACCATCACTGACACCCTCCACAAGGAGGGAAAGCCTCAAAAGGTAATTGCAAAAGAAGTTGGATGTTCTCAAAGTGCTGTATCAAAGCACATTAATAGAAAGTTAAGTGGAAGGGAAAAGTGTGGAAGAAAAAGGTGCACAAGCAGCAGGGATGACCGTAGCCTGGAGAGGATTGTCAGGAAAAGGCCATTCAAATGTGTGGGGAGCTTCACAAGGAGTGGACTGAGGCTGGAGTTACTGCATCAAGAGCCACCACACACAGACGGGTCCTGGACATGGGCTTCAAATGTCAAACGTCTTACCTGGGCTAAAGAAAAAAAGAACTGGTCTGTTGCTCAGTGGTCCAAAGTCCTCTTTTCTGATGAGAGCAAATTTTGCATATCATTTGGAAACCAAGGTCCCAGAGTCTGGAGGAAGAATGGAGAGGCACACAATCCAAGATGCTTGAAGTCCAGTGTGAAGTTTCCACAGTCTGTGTTGGTTTGGGGAGCCATGTCATCGGCTGGTGTTGGTCCACTGTGCTTTATTAAGTCCAGAGTCAACGCAGCCGTCTACCGGGACATTTTAGAGCACTTCATGCTTCCTTCAGCAGACAAGCTTTATGGAGATGCTGACTTCATTTTCCAGCAGGACTTGGCACCTGCCCACACTGCCAAAAGTACCAAAACCTGGTTCAATGACCATGGTATTACTGTGCTTGATTGGCCAGCAAACTCGCCTGACCTGAACCCCATAGAGAATCTATGGGGCATTGCCAAGAGAAAGATGAGAGACATGAGACCAAACAATGCAGAAGAGCTGAAGGCCGCTGTTGAAGCATCTTGGTCTTCCATAACACCTCAGCAGTGCCACAGGCTGATAGCATCCATGCCACGCCGCATTGAGGCAGTAATTTATGCAAAAGGAGCCCAAACCAAGTACTGAGTACATATGCATGATTATACTTTTCAGAGGACCGACATTTCTGTATTTAAAATCCTTTTTTTTTGATTTCATGTAATATTCTAATTTTCTGAGATTCTGAATTTGGGGTTTTCATAAGCTGTAAGCCATAATCATCAAAATTATATCAAATAAAGGCTTGAAATATCTTACTTTGCTTGTAATGAGTCTATATAATATATTAGTTTCACCTTTTAAGTTGAATTACTGAAATTAATGAACTTTTGCACGATATTCTAATTTTTCGAGTTTCACCTGTAATTTGTATTATTATTATTCAAACCGTTGCTGAAGCAACACCTGGTCGGCGATGTCACTTAGGAAGTGTTACTTTTCTCACCACAGGTTAGGATGGACCAATCACATTCATTCGTGTTTAGTGAGCTACTGTTGACTTTTTTGCCATTTTGCCAGAGGGGTGTATTTTTGGGGAATTTTGATATTTCAACCTCAGTTCCTAAAATATGTCTCTAATACACTGTGTACACACAATAGTCACACTCGGGACCTTCAGGACAAAAATGTCCCCATTGAAACCCATTAAAACTGGCAATATTTGATCCCAGTGACATTAAAGCATAAAATCATGAAGTCTATGATGTTATACTTTAATTACGGAGCCCTGACTTCAAAATGTACATTTTCTTTTTAAATATTTTCCACCAGATGGCGCCATTTTTCTCACGTTTAGTCTATGGAGCAAATAAAAGCTTTTCCCCTATTCTCTGTTTGAGTTTTATAGAGACCTGCAGGACAACTGAATAAATGATGCAGATACAGTTGTGTGTGTGTGTGTGTGTGTGTGTGTGTGTGTGTGTGTGTGTGTGTGTGTGTGTGTGTGTGTGAGAGAGAGAACAATAACAGTGGCCTGAATTAAATGGATAAAGAGTATTATTTAAAGAGTTAAAATACTGAAAATGAATGAATATTTGGTATTTATGATCAGGACTGATGTTGGTTAAAAAAAAGTCAGTGAAAGTGGAAACTAACATTAATATATAATATTTAATGGTAGTATTTTGATTATGAGTATGAGGTTTTTATTTTAAATCTGACACTACACAAAAATAATAATAATGCATCAACATCAATGTTGTTGTGAAGTCCACCGGTACTATTCTGGATCCATGTTTTCGCATTCCTGCATTTATCCTCAGATTGTTTTACAGTCACACAGCTCATAGTGTACTTTTTCCCTCTCGATTGGCTGCGAGACCTTATTCAGAACCTCAATATAAAGACGACACGATGACGTCACACAAGTTCCCATATTCTGTGAGTGTCGCTCAACCCTGAACACTCAACTCAGATTCCTGTTAAAGTTCGGACGCTGTGGTAGATCTGTTTGGCTTAGTAGCAGTAAATAACTGCTCTCTGTATGTGTTGTGTAAGCTGAGCGTAAGGCAGAGGGAGGCAGTCGTTACCCTGGCTCTGTCCGCAGCAGCAGTCCCAACAGCAGTCAGAGGGGGGCGCTCAAGAGACTGGAGCATTCGGAGGAGACTCACTCTGAACAGAAGAGCAGCGAGCGCAGGTAAGACAACACACACCTGACGCTGGTTTTCTAGGGTTTAGCTGGACGACTTTGAAAATTATAACCCAAATATAAATCTGATTATTATGTAGCTTGTTGGGAAAACTTAATGATGTAATGTTTTAACAAGGATGCAAACTACTCGCCATTTTTTAGGCTTATTTGCCTAATTTGTTTGGTAAAATTGTTCGAAATAGATACTCTAAGCTGAAACAATAAAAAAAGCTTTTTTTTTTTTTTTAAATAATAAAAAAAATTACACCCCTGAAACAACACCTGCTATGACCTGCTCACCTCTCCTTGGTTTTAATATATTTAATATTTATAATTAATATATTTTATATTATGCAATTGAACATAAATATCTATTTTTATAATATTTTAATATGTAATATTTTGTAATAATTAAATATTGTAATATTTAATATTATTTTATATATATTTTTATATTTAATATTATTTAATATTTTATTTATTATAATATTTTATTGTATTTGAAATATACATTATATTTCAAATATATATATTTTAATATATTTTATTAATAATTAATATCTTGTATAATATTCTAGAACATACCTTTTAATTCTAATATATTTATTTTATTTTAGTTTTTTAAATATTATATGTAAAATAGTATATCCATTATATTTCAAATAAATATTTAATAGTTTATTTTTCATATATTATTAATTATATGCAATATAATGTTTTAATAGATTTACAAGTAACTTTTATTAATATCTTATTATATTATGTTATTAAACATACATTTCTGTTTTCTAATATTCATGTTATTTGATGTTTTATAATATATTATAATAAAATAATAATTCAATTTATAATATAATATGTATATTTGTATAATTTTATTAATGAAATCTGCATTATATTTAAAATATACTGTGTAGGTTATAGTTATAATTTTTGCTTATAAATTACTATTATTATTATTTTAGTATAATAGTATTATTATTATTATTATTATTATTATTATTACATAAACTGTTATAATGTAATGTTTAAATAATAATATCTTGAATAATGTTATTGAGCATTAATATGTCTTTATTTATTATATATATATTATTTTAGATTATGTATAATATTTGTATATTTGTTTTTATGATGTATTAATTATTTTTAAACTTGATATTAAATAGTTTATTTTTCTTATATATTATTATTATTATTATTATTATATTCAATTTTATAATGTAATGTTTTATTAGATTTACAATGCATTATTTATCATATATTTTATTGTTATTGAACAAATATCTGCATTTTCTAATATATTAATATTTGTTTATATTTAAATACTATAATATTTATTTTATCTATGATAAATACGTTATATTTTATATTTTACTTGTTTATTATTTTATTTACAAATTCCTCTAATAATGCATAAATGGATATAGATTAAAAGCTACCGGTACTTAAACATGTCGCATATTCTTCATTTCTTTTAGTTTTATTGGGGTTTGTTCAGACATGTAAAGAATTCATGCATTTAATCAGAAATATGATTTATTATTATTATTTACTGATTTGGTAACGTTTATTTTGTCCTATCAAACATTTGTTTAGTTGCACCCAAAAAAAGGGAACTTCCTGGCACTGAAAGCTAAAGAGATGGGCCTGCCAGTGTATCTGTCCTGAGATCAGTTCAGATGTAAAGCTAATGTTGTCATGCATGCAGGTATCAGACTGGAGGATCTGAAGATTCGGCTGCTCCGGTGGTTCATATGTGCCCAGAATCAGTTCTGAACACGGATCAGTACAAGAGCTGGATGGATGGGTACATCTGAAGTACATGTGATCATACTGTCCTCAGCACAGCGTGAGCATGAGGTGTGACGGGTCTCTTCTCTGTCAGGTTTCCCAGCAGCACTGAACATCTGGTGATGAACGAGCACATGTACACGCATCATGACACTCGCAGTCACAAACTCCAGACGCAGCTAAACCTCGTTCACCCCGAGATCTACCAAAGAACCGATACACTCACCAATGACATCTTCAAAGTTTTATCTGATGTCATATTTTTTATTTTATTTTTTAATAATGATTTATCACCTAATTTAAACATGTATTTAATGGTTAAATTCACTCATTTCATTTAAATTAATTTAATGTAATAAATTGTATAATTTCAAGTTTTTTTTTTCTAATTCAAATAAATATTCTATTTTCCATAATTCATTCTATAATTTATACATTTATTTAATGATTAAAATCCTTAATTAAATTGAGTATTTTTGCTTCTAATTTAAATATGTATTTGATTTTCTAATTTAGTAATCATTTAATTTAATGTTCCCCAGTGAATTTAATTAATAAATTCCTTAATTTAATATATTTTATCATTTATTTAGTTTTTTTTTTCTAATTTAATTAAATGTTTATTTGATTTTCTTATTCAATAATTGTCTAATTTAAATATGCATTTAATGGTTAAATTCCCAAATTTCTTTTCTAATTTAATGAAATATTTATTTGATTGTCAAATTCATAACTTTTACATCTCTAATTTCCCCTAATTAAAACACGTATTTAATTATTGAATTCCTTATTTTTATATAATATTACAACTAATTTAAATATTTGTTTTCTAATATTTTAATTATTTATTTTATTTTTATATGGTTAAATTCCCTAATTTAATTCAATATATATAATATTAAATTAGTTATTATAACATGTATTAAATATTTAATTAATATTTAGTTTTATTTTTTATTGTTTTTTGTTTAATATTTCATGAGTTTGTGTGCATTATAGGAGCTGCAGGCTTCTCTTGGTGTTCCCAATGTCAGAGCCGAGTGTCTCGTAAAGTTTCAACTTCGACCCAAACTGGAGTGGCAAAGGTCAGTTCAGGTCATTGACCTTTAAAAGGAAAGTTCTGGGTTCAGTACAAGTTGAGGCCTACAGCGTGCATTATAGAGTGCATTATAGCGTGCATTATAGAGTGCATTATAGAGTGCATTATAGCGTGCATTTATAGCGTGCATTATAGAGTGCATTGATAGCATGCATTATAGCGTGCATTTATAGCGTGCATTAATAGCATGCATTATAGCATGCATTATAGAGTGGATTAATAGCATGCATTATAGCGTGCATTATAGAGTGCATTATAGCGTGCATTATAGAGTGCATTATAGCGTGCATTATAGAGTGCATTATAGAGTGCATTATAGCGTGCATTATAGAGTGCATTATAGTGTGCATTTATAGAGTGCATTGATAGCATGCATTATAGCGTGCATTTATAGCGTGCATTAATAGCATGCATTATAGCATGCATTATAGAGTGGATTAATAGCATGCATTATAGAGTGCATTATAGAGTGCATTATAGAGTGCATTATAGAGTGCATTATAGCGTGCATTATAGAGTGCATTATAGCATGCAGAGTGCATTATAGCGTGCATTATAGCGTGCATTTATAGCGTGCATTATAGAGTGCATTATAGAGTGCATTGATAGCATGCATTATAGCGTGCATTATAGAGTGGATTAATAGCATGCATTATAGCGTGCATTATAGAGTGGATTAATAGCATGCATTATAGCGTGCATTAATAGCGTGCATTATAGAGTGGATTAATAGCGTGCATTTATAGAGTGGATTAATAGCGTGCATTTATAGAGTGGATTAATAGCGTGCATTATAGCGTGCATAGAGTGGATTAATAGCGTGCATTATAGCGTGCATTTATAGAGTGGATTAATAGCGTGCATTTATAGAGTGGATTAATAGCGTGCATTATAGAGTGCATTTATAGAGTGGATTAATAGCGTGCATTATAGCGTGCATTTATAGAGTGGATTAATAGCGTGCATTTATAGAGTGGATTAATAGCGTGCATTATAGCGTGCATTTATAGAGTGGATTAATAGCGTGCATTATAGCGTGCATAGAGTGGATTAATAGCGTGCATTATAGCGTGCATTTATAGAGTGGATTAATAGCATGCATTATAGCGTGCATTTATAGAGTGGATTAATAGCGTGCATTTATAGAGTGGATTAATAGCGTGCATTATAGCGTGCATTTATAGAGTGGATTAATAGCGTGCATTATAGCGTGCATTTATAGAGTGGATTAATAGCGTGCATTTATAGAGTGGATTAATAGCGTGCATTTATAGAGTGGATTAATAGCGTGCATTTATAGAGTGGATTAATAGCGTGCATTATAGCGTGCATAGTGGATTAATAGCGTGCATTATAGCGTGCATTTATAGAGTGGATTAATAGCATGCATTATAGCGTGCATTTATAGAGTGGATTAATAGCGTGCATTTATAGAGTGGATTAATAGCGTGCATTATAGCGTGCATTTATAGAGTGGATTAATAGCGTGCATTATAGCGTGCATAGAGTGGATTAATAGCGTGCATTATAGCGTGCATTTATAGAGTGGATTAATAGCGTGCATTATAGCGTGCATTTATAGAGTGGATTAATAGCATGCATTATAGCGTGCATTTATAGAGTGGATTAATAGCGTGCATTTATAGAGTGGATTAATAGCGTGCATTATAGCGTGCATTTATAGAGTGGATTAATAGCGTGCATTATAGCGTGCATTTATAGAGTGGATTAATAGCGTGCATTTATAGAGTGGATTAATAGCGTGCATTTATAGAGTGGATTAATAGCGTGCATTATAGAGTGCATTATAGAGTGCATTAATAGCATGCATTATTTATTTTGTGTTGAACCTGTACATTTCTTTCATTGACATATTTATAAGTTTCTTCTATACCTGAAACACTCTCGTCACGTTATGATCAATGTCAAATGTTACAAGTAACATCCACAAATAAAGTACAATAAGAGACAAATGTGGTTCAGTGCCAACTCTTGGAGCATCATTTGTATTTATTTATTTATTTATTGGCAATGTGAACCCTTAAATAAAGGATTCAGACTTCTATGAAACTTCTGTGAATATTTGGTTCTATCTGTGTGTATGTGTTTAGAGATGCTGTCCCGTCCTGCGACTCGGAGGGGTTTGTGAAGGAAGCTGAAGTGCCAAACTTGGATCCATCTCTTCATCTGGTGCTTTCTGCCGAGACAGGGAGAAATAAGAAGGATTAGATTAGTTATACGGAGAAAGATGAGACATCTTCCTGTAAGTCTGGACCGTCTCCATCTTCTAGAACTGGTCGGATCAGAGAAGAGTAGCTTGATTTAGGAAAGTTTAACAAACGTAATTAATTAAATCATTCTGGCCGCTGCTGTGGCAGATTTGAGGCGGTGTGGTATAAAACTAGGGATGCAAAGTACTTTTAGCAAGTGAAAACGCGTAAAAGAATACACTTGTCAATAACAGGTGCTTGATACAAGATATTTGGAAGTGTCATGACGCAGATCGGATCTATATGCCGTTAAGATCAATCCATAATAATCACGTACTATAAATTGCCTTTCAAGGATGTATACTGTCATCATGATTAGCGCAGGGTAACGATTGGGATAACTCTGTCATGTGACGTTAATGCCAATTTTCTCGACAAAAAGTGTTTCCAAACCAGTTTTTAGTTTAGTAGTGTTGTCACGGAACCAACATTTCAGTAGCCGGGACCGATACCAGTTAAAGTCCGCGGTTCTCGATACCAATTTCGATACCACAGCAATGCTAATATGCTAATATTATAATGTGCTATTGAACACACCAGTTTAGTTATTTTTATTATTTTAATAATTATTATTATTTTCCAGAACTTTCCAGAATGTCATTTAATTTCATCATCAAAATGGCGTCAAATCAATACATTCTTAAAACCTTTAACAAGTGAAAATAAAACTTTTTTTAACCAACAGATGTCTTCCTTGTGATACTTTGATTCATTATTATTATTATTACAGAGAATATAACATTTTACTATAAAGTTGTAACATATTTTTATTCAGTTTCTTCAATTTCAGGCATCTAGATTTTATTTTGAATCGTGCTTTTATTATGACGTGTTTTTTGCCGGATGCTTCACTTCTCTGGATAAACCGTTTGCGACTGCGCAGTGATCATTGAAGACTGGGCCGTTACATAGTCAACGCGAGCAACGCGAGCAAGTAACGCGAGTGACGCGAGCGACGCGCTCCCTTTCATAGTCTAAACAGTGGACGCAAGCAGACGCACGCGTCACGGGCGATGCGTGAAATGCAATACACCGCTCCCGCAACAGGGGGTAGTAGAGTCTGGTGATATTAGTAGAGTCGGGTCACGTAATATTCACTTTTTGTGCGCCCTAGTAAACCTGTCACGGGCACTTTTCCAGTACGCTTTCACCTTATCTACGGTCTTTCCCATCGCGGTTGCAACCTTCCTCCAGGCATTTTCCAACGCTATTTTATTGGAGTGTAATTGCGACTGAACTGTCATATAAATGCGGATGTATGCGTATAAGCTCGCATAATTTTTCCTCTTCGCCCGCCATTGTATTCAAATCTTCTGTAAACATAATATACTTGAATTAATTTACAATACTTGCAATGTCGCCCCCACCGACAACGCATAGTATTGCGTGCATCGGTGCGTCGCGTATCAAAAACTAGGACGACACATTTGGCTACGCATCGACGCATAATGGCGGCCGAAGCGTAGCGACG
Organism: Xyrauchen texanus; assembly: GCF_025860055.1. Lineage (NCBI taxonomy): Eukaryota > Metazoa > Chordata > Actinopteri > Cypriniformes > Catostomidae > Xyrauchen > Xyrauchen texanus. Next base: position 44,536,263 of record NC_068287.1, read on the forward strand.
CGTAGCCTTTCAGACGCGTACGCGTACCGATGCGTTGACTATGTAAGGGCCCTTAAGTCACATCTGAAATCTCTTTAAACTGGCCTTTAAGTCTGACGAATGAAATGTAGTTTGAGTGTTTGTATTTTACATTACTGGTGTTTGTGTATGTGGTCATTTTGAATTGTTGTTATGTTTTAAATTGTATTACTGTGACGCATTTTGGTTAACTGTTGTTTTAAACGTGAATAATTTGAAGTATCCACATAGAGTTTATGCACTAGAGTTAAATGGAAAAATATTATGTCGACGCTTGTGAGATTTTAGCGATAATTTGCGTTTCCATCAGCTTTATTTTGATGCGCTAAAACATTTTTCGCCAAAAATCCTTGGATTTTTTGTTAAAAAAAAACAACAAAATATTATTAATGGGTGCAACAAAAATCCGTCTTACAAACCATATCTTTACCCAAATACACTTTGATAAACCCATAATAATGATTTATATTTTCGAGCTGTCGGGACAGATTTCACGGGACAGTGCATACATACGTCATTGGCCCGTGTTTGTTGATGTCATATCCGTACACAGAGAAAATAAGCTGAAAATGATATTTTATTGATATGGTTTATGTATAGTTGTGTTATCACGTCTATGTTTGTTGTGGAATACAATAATTATACTGTAATCGCTGCAGAACTTTTCACTAGCTAGCGCACGTGTGTATATTTCTTTATAACGGCAATAATTTATATAAATAAATCCTTTAGTCCTGGGCTCGCCAAGGACATGTGAGTCTTGAAATTATGTTTACCTGCTCGGATGTTTTCGGATATGCGTCTTTTAATTTCTTTGGTTATTTATTTGTCCATTCGCTCTGTTACGATGTCCTGTATGCAGTGTACATCGATGCCTCGAACCGCATTCATCCGTGCAGAGGAGCAGAGCCGAAGCACAACCAAAACAATGTTCTTCCACACGTGCAGATTTGAACCGCTAGAGGGCCAAAAGTTACATAGTGTAGCTTTAAATATATATTCATTGATTAAATTCCCTAATTTGATTTAGTATACTTTTTATAATAATATATTTTTTTTTTCTCATTTTTAATTAATGTTCTAAATTCTACTAATTTAATAATGTATTTATTAAATTCCATAAATTACTTTTTAATATATATTTTTCTTTTTAATGAACCATAGAAGCAAGAATACTATAGTGCTGATTCTGGCTGCTGCACGTTAGATTTGAGTTGGTAATTTTTTTTTTTAATCTTTTATCCAAATTACAACAGTCAAAACTGGAAAATAATAATGAATTTCTAATTTGTAATTTCACTTAATTTAAAAATATAGTTCATGATTAAATTTCCTAATTTAATTTTAATTCTTTTTTTTTTTCTAATTTATAAGCCTGACAATTTAACGTGGCAATTTAGTGCGATTTTAATTATATAAATAATTAACGCAATTAATCATGCCCGCACATGTTTTCTGTAATAAAAACAGATTTTCCTACCACCTGAGCAAGTCATCCGTTTTTTTACAAGATTCATCCGATTAATAAACTTTTAATTGTGATCATTAATAGCACAAATGAGATAAAGGCATTTGAGTCTCTCTCATTAGCCTGCGCTAATTTGAAGACGCTCTTTACAGAAAGGCCGGTTTTCTTAAAGAGACAGTACCGGTTTTTAGCACATGTTCAGCAAATCAAAATGATGCAATTAAACATGTAACAAAATATAATAGATGCAATATAACATCATATTTATTGATTAAATGCATCGTTTTGTTCATTTATAAAAAAGCTAATATGTGACCAAAATGATGAAAATCGAATAATCTATTTTCTTAATCTACCTAGTTAGAAAGTCACCTATATAATTCACATCATTAGCTGGGAGATAATGCATTTCATATGTAAGCAAAAGGGACATTAGATCTGAAATATACCCATATGAATCGATATCTAATCGAATCAAGAGCTTGTGAATCATAATGAAATAGAATCAGGACATCTGTAGCAATACCCGGCCCTAATTATCGCTAGTTTGAACAGTTGTCCAACTAATAAAGAGAGTTTTAGTTAAAAAAAAAATTATTAATTTAGTCATTTATCCTCCATCAGTCCAACAGGAAAGATAGAGTCTGTGATCTGTATCTAGTGATTCTCGCAGATCGATAAGAATAAACCATGTGTTTAAATGATGCTTCCTGTCGTTATCAGTGATGTAATCGATCACACAGCCCTCTTTAATGGCTCTCACTGAGTCTATCAGTGATGGAGGGGTATTCAACCTTAACTGCCCCCCTCCCAGAATGCTGGAGTCGGTTTGTTCCTCCTCTGCTCATTAGGAAAGCTCTTTATTGTCTCGGCGTTTGTTCTTGGGCTGCTGGAGTCCTAATGATTGATTTCTAGAGGAAAAGAATGAAGTGTGTGCTGGTGGGTGTTTTTTGTTTTTTTTTGTACAATGGGGGGGAAAGATGAAACAGCATGGCGACTGTAACTTCAGTGTGTGTGTGTGTGTGTGTGTGTGTGTGTGTGTGTGTGTTGGTGAGATTGATTCATATCTTGGTGTGTTCTCACTTCTCGGGAAAGAATGCAACACTTTTGATTCATGAAGCCACACTGGAAGACGGGATGAAGAAGGGGCGGTTGAGAAAAGACACGGGAACATCAACAGAAATGCAGTCGCACAGCGACTGTGAAAGGGATATATGCACCCAACCAGACTAGGGCCATGTTTACACGTTTAAAGGGGACGACGCTAAAGACGTGTATAAACGGGGTCCAAAACATTCTGAGTTTTGTCTACTTCTGCACAAATGGGCTCAGCTCGTAGTGTGAATGCACCAGACATGGGTGGACTTAACAACATTAGCTCAACCATTGGCGTGAGGACTGTCGTTTTGCATGTACCGTGGAAGACCGAGTCATTGAGCTCATTTACATGGACACCAGAATGCTGTTTATTAGGAGGAAGCTGCTTAAGCCTGGAAAGTGGCGTTCCCGTTTACATGCACTTTGTTCGTGGCTTTCTCGCGTATACATTTATATTTAGGGGCGGCTGTGGCTTAGTTGGTAGAGCGGGTCGGCCACTAATCGCAGGATTGGTGGTTCGAATCCTGACCCACATGACTCCAAGTGCCGAAGTGTCCTTGGGCAAGACACTGAACCCCAAGTTGCTCCCAGTGGCAGGCTAGCACCTTGACTCTGCCGCCATTGGGGTATGAGTGTGTGTGTGTGAATGGGTGAATGAGCTCTGACTCTCTGTGAATGAGATTTCCCCCTTACTTCAAACTCTGGGATTCCCCCGTTGTGCTTTTGAGTGTGTATATGCAGACGCTATGGACAGTAATTGGTATTTTATTTGTAATTGGTGTGTATAAATGGATATAGTTTATAGTGTATGTGCTTTTCCCAACTGTACTCCCAGAAGGGTTGAATTCTTTCCACTGTGTTGACGTTGTTGTAGGGCTTCATCTTATGACGTTAGTCGTCCGGTCTGTTCGCTCCCTTTAAACACTTTAAAAACCTGCTAGAAAGCAGCATATGTGTTTACATGGCCACGAGAAACCTTGGTGTTAAACCGCTTTCTCTCAATCCCTTAAATAGCGTCAGGAAAATGGCGTTCTCATTTTTTTTTTTTTTTGGTGTCACTAGATTTCAAAAATACTCAATCCTTGGCGAAGTGAGAAATGAAAGCGGTCAGGCTTCCCTAGGATAATGTGTTTCCTGATGGAGGACTCATCTGAAGCTGCTCTGTTTTAAAGTTGTAGGACTCTTCTCTTAGATGAACATTGATTGGGTTCTGTGTGCTGTCCTGGAGTTCTGGATCGTCGGGTCTCTGGATGAACTGCTCCGTGTCACACACTAGGGCCCTCCTCAATTTAAGAGCTGAATAGCACTCCAAGTTTCTGAGTGGAATCGATTTAAGTTTTTGTGAGGGATTCATTTGGGTTTGAGTGGGGAATTGATTGAGGGTATAGAGCGTAGTACGGGTCTGGAATGGTTCAGTTCAGCTGTTGAAATTCAGACATTTGCTTTGCAGAATACATCTTGGAGAAGCAGTTCTAACACCAAGACATTGGTTTTGTTTTATGTGTAAATTTAGTTATTGAATCTGGATATCATAAATCAACACTTGCCCTTTGATTTTAGGGGATTGGTGAGGGTTAGAGGTAGGGTTAGTTAATAGGAATCCAACAGAGGATCTTGAATTACCTCATTATTTAACTGTAAAGTTTCTGAGCCATACTGCCCAACAAATGTAAAATGCAGTTACTATGCCAACACTGAAACTGAGAAAAATGGCACAGACATAACTTGGCTTTAGTTTGGATTGATGGAGGCCAAAACCATCTGTCACGGGACAGATCGCAGGCTAAAGACACCTGATTAAGTCTGTTCTGAGAGACTGCAGCGTGACACGTCAATGGTCCATGCAGACCGTACAGTTTGAGTTGTGTGTTAATCATTAGAAATCACCTCCAGAAAGGTTACATGTTTCTTCCATTCACTGTTTTAACCATTTTCTGTCTGTAACTCTTCAGCATTGGTATGACGATGAACGCTGAATTCATAGTTCTGAATCACTTCAGTCAGCGGTACGCTAAGATCCCATTCTTCAGCGATGACTTCAACAGCAAAGTGGGGATCTCCTTTGGCCATATGAAGGTTTGGAGTTCAACCATGTTCATAATGTCAAATTATAACAATTTCAAACTCACAGATTTGCACAAGTACTTTGAGTCAATCAATGGAGTTTGAATTCTTACATCATGTCTTATCCTTATTTACTCCTCACTTCCTTCCTTGCTTTAGCCTATAACATCCTTCCTTTCCTCTTTCCTTCCCTTATTCCTTTCTTCCTTCCTCCTTTACTAATTTCTTCACTCCACCCTAACTTCCTTCACTTCTGAACAAATTTCTTCCCTCCTTTCTAACTACTTCTGACTTCCTTCCTTCTTAACTCCTTACTTCCTTTCCTCTCTTCTTCCTTTCTTTCTTACTCCTTCCTAACTTCCTTCTTTTCTTAACTAATTCCTTCCTTAATTCTTTACATCACTCCTTTATAACTTCATTCATTCCTCCATTCTTTACTTATTTCTATACTCCTTCCTAACTTCGTTACTTTCCTTCTTCCTTACTACTTCCTTTCTTGCTTCCTACTTTTCTTTCTTCCTTACTACCTTTCATTCTTCCTTACTACTTCCTTTCTTGCTTCCTACTTTTCTTTCTTCCTTACTACTTCCTTCCTTTCTTCCTCACTACTTTCTTCCTCACTACTTCCTTTCTTCATTCCTACTTCCATTCTTGCTTACTACTTTTCTTTCTTCCTTACTACCTTTCATTCTTCCTTACTACCTTTCCTTCTTCCTTACTACATCCTTTCTTGCTTCCTACTTTTCTTTCTTCCTTACTACTTTTCCTTCTTCCTTACTACTTCCTTTCTTGCTTCCTACTTTTCATTCTTCCTTACTACTTCCTTTCTTGCTTCCTACTTTTCTTTCTTCCTCACTACTTTCTTCCTTACTACTTCCTTTCTTCCTTCCTTCCTTCCTACTTTCATTCTTCCTTACTACTTCCATTCTTGCTTACTACTTTTCATTCTTCCTTACTACCTTTCTTTCTTCCATACTACTTCCATTCTTTCTTCCTTACTACTTCCTTTCTTCCTTCCTTCCTACTTCCTTTCTTGCTTCCTGCTTTTCTTTCTTCCTTACTACTTCCTTCCTTTCTTCCTCACTACTTTCTTCCTTCCTTCCTACTTTCATTCTTCCTTCCTACTTCCATTCTTGCTTACTACTTTTCTTTCTTCCTTACTACCTTTCATTCTTCCTTACTACCTTTCTTTCTTCCATACTACTTCCATTCTTTCTTCCATACTACTTCCTTTCTTTCTTTCTTTCTTTCTTCCATACTACTTCCATACTTCTTTCTTTCTTTCTTTCTTTTCTTTCTTTCTTTCTTTCTTTCTTTCTTTCTTCCTTACTACTTCCTTTCTTTCTTCCATACTACTTCCATTCTTTCTTCCACACTACTTCCTTTCTTTCTTCCTTGCTTGTTTATTCCTTCCTTCCACCTTTACTTATTTATTCACTCCTTCCTAACTTCACTTCTGAACTAATTTCTTCCTTTCCTCCCTCCTTCCTTTCTTTCTATCTACTTATGAATTCCTTACTACATTTCTTTCTTACTACTATTACTCCTGACTTCCTTACTTATTAACTCCTTTCATCCTTCCTTCTTCCTAACTTCCTTACTACTTTTCTTTTTTCCTTACTACTTCCATTCTAATTTACTATGTTACTTCTGACTTCCTTGCTTCAAATACTTTATTCCTTTCTTCTTTACTTATTTATTTTATCCTTCCTATCTTTCTTCCTTATATCATCTTCACTCCCTTTTTCTTTTCTTTCTTCCTTACTACTTCCTTTATAACTTACTACTTCTGACTTCCTTGCTTCAATTACTTCTTCATTGCTTCCTTCCTTCTTTACTTATTTTCTCCTTCCTAACTGTGACTGTGAGTGAGAGGTAAAATACAAACCCAAATTGATGATGACTTAATTCCATTTTCATTGAAAGTTTTATTAATTGGATTATTTGGTCCCGACTTGGATTACAGATCAGATTTGGAGATTTTCAGATGCTTCCACAGCTCATTCGTCCTCTGAAGGCATTGTTTGCAGAGATGGAGGAGAGGAGAGAAAGGAGAGAGATGAAGACCATTGAGACACCGGCTAATGGGGAACCCGGAACAAGCCACCAACTCGAAGACAAAAGTAGAGGTACCAAGAGAGTGCAAGATGACCTCAACCAGGAACCAGCCAACAAATGACTTAAGGCCAACTGATGGGTAACAAATCAGAGGATTAGCCCATCCAATCAGAAGTGCTGTCCAGGGAAATCTTGAACCATTAGAATAATGATCTTAAAATATGCATCATATTAGATGAGATGCTTATTGTTGTATTCTATATTAACTGGAAAAGATGAGATGAAGTTAAACCAGATTAAGTCAAAAATACCTTGTGTAGGACCAGAACTTGAACCTGTCCCAAAACCATTGATTGTGCTGCAGATTTGACCCTGTATATGTGAGAAAGTACACTACTTTTAGTTTTGTGAAAGTTTGATATTTCATTTTAAATTTCGAGCCTCTCAAAGCCTGAAACAGAGGCATTTCAGCACTGAAGAATGACATTTGCATTTTTATTTATGAATGATGCAGGTGTGTTTTGTTTGGAGTATATTGAGCACGGTGGCGTGTGAATGAGGCGCTTGTACATTTTCTGTATGCAATATTTCATTATTTTATGTACATGAAATGGCAGTTTAACTTGGGCTTTCAGGAAAATAAATATTAACCTGAATAAATGTTTGTCATCTGATTCATTTAAGTTAAAGTATAATGTATTTGATAATTATTAAAGGAACAACTGGACATCATTTAAAAAAAAAGAATATGTCTGACATCCTCGACAGGTTTTGCGTTCTTGGTATTCGCTGGTACGCAACCAGCGAGCAGTTTTGATTGAATACTTCAGATGGGTTCAGATGGCGTTTGCGGTGAATTCAATCATAGTTATGAATTAGCCACATATAACAAGCATCTTACAGATTGGGCACAGAAAGAGAGAAGGCTTCACTAATGCTGTCTAGCAGAAGTATCTTACCAGGCTCTGGTGTTGTTCATTTCGAAGAGGTGCTGCTTTGGAGTCTGCGGATGAAGCTCAACTCTGAAGAACATTGTCCAACTTAAAGAACATCCTATTGGACATTTTTAACTTTGTGAACTTTAGGGTGGGCAACTGCTTATCTCCTTGTCACACCGGACAGTGCTCCTTCTTGATACTTTCACTTGGGTTGGTCCCCCTTGAAAGTGTTTAGATTTTGGTCCGGAGGACGTCAGAAGTTTTAGAGGGTGTACAAGGAAAATCTAATGGGAGCAGTGCACACCCCATGACCTGGCAATGTTTTGACTTCATCCACCTCACCAAGTTCTCTAGTCATACAGTACTAGTAACATACCTGCAGTTGACTGGATGCAATTCCCTCGTCCATCACTTGAGGGCCCTATACCTTCATGAATGACCCTAAACGTGACATCACTTTCCCACATATTGTGATGTGATTTGTACAGCGGGACAAAACCCTGAAAGACCTGCCATGTCAAATCTTGTCTAGTCTCTTGAGTAAACTCCTCTTCCTGTCATTTAAAAGCATGTGCATGTATTCCTCGCTGTGGTGGTTCTTCTCTTAAGCAGGTGTTTTCTCAATGTCCCCTTTTACAGTAGATATTTGTGGATGTGGGTTGCCCCATAAGGGATCCTTTCTAAGTTCAGTTCCATTTAAGCTCTCCTTCTCTTGATCAAAATTCTGTACTGTGTAGGCATTTGGTGACCGAGCAAATCAGCTCCATTGTGTGGGATATCTTTCATACCTTTGGTGATTATAGAGTTCTTTTAAACCTGTCAGACATTTTCGGCCCGTCTGTGCTCTCTGTCTGTCTCAGTGTGCAGTTGAGCGGGTGGTAATGCGGAAGGACTTGTGTGTGTGTGTGTGTGATTACACCGGAGATCAGCGGATAATTCTTCAGCACTCCAGCTCACCTGGACAGGCCGGTAATTGCTGGTAGACACCAAAACCACCGGACCTGTCCATCAAACGCAGAGCTGTGTCAAACTCAAACATGTCACTTCTTGCTAGAATTTCATGTCCCATTCTTGACGAAAAGAGAGATTTTTAAGAACAGAGATTGAGTCAGGAAAAAGGTCACTAGGTGTAGGGAAAATAATGCAGCGATGGGTCACAATGGTGGACTATTGCTCCAACCATGTAGCCAATTGGAGAGGTTGACTTTTGATAAACTGAAAATAATTGGCGTGCTGACAACATACTGTGATTTTGCTGTTATACAGTGTGCATGGTAAAACACTCTCGGAAAAGCATCTTAGAAATGATCCCCTTTAAAACCATAATACACTTAGAAAGACGTCATTGACTGTTGTCACACATTACACTCCCTCCATGACAAATTGCATTTTTAAGATGGCATTTCAAGTTAAAAAAATAGTCCTACTTTTAAAAACATGTTTTTGAGAATGCTTCTCTTATATAAATGCCACCTAAAGGCCAAAACATACTCTATGCGAGTGGGTAAACCGACTCTTCCAGCTACGCAAGCTCGATTTCGATTTGCGTAGTTCCAAAATGTATCAGATCGCAATAATAACAATGCAAATACGCATTGTATTCTCAACATTGCCACAAGGGGCGCTATAATGAGATTAATATGAACCGTCTGCTTCTACAGCTCGTTTTCTCTCAAGTCAACCACAGTCATGGCAGAGCAACTGTTTGAAGTATGTCTATTTATAGCAACTTACCTTTAATGGCAGAAATCTTTGAAGATTACTCTATCGCCCCCTTGAGGTTTGTTCTCGCAACGATAATGCGAGAACGCACGTTAAGCATGTTCAACCAGACTTTGTGTTGGGAATGTGGTGGCCAAGTGCTCGCATCTGCTTTTATGTACTTGCTTAAGGCCCAGGAATACGTTTTTGTACTTTTTCAGATCGTGCTCGGTCAACCACGTTACCTTTCAAAGTATACTCTTTTGATCATGAGCGAATACGAGCATGTCGAATGCTTGCACACTCTGAATGCTTTGAATCTAGAAAATCTGGGCCTAGCGTTGACCGCCCACACAGACTGTGCTGATCATAGACTGTAAAAAAAGATGGACGACGCCCCTTTGCTCTTTTCCATTGGTGAGAACTGAAGCCGCCAGTGTCCCGATATGGCGCTGACATCTTGGGACTTGAGTCTGCGCAGTTGCGATTTCGGGACCAGACCTGCACAGTAGTGAGCAGGAAGTAAAGCCGCGAAATCAAGGCCCCGCCCTCACTCTCGATGAATCAATCGCAAGCACACGCCCCTGCACTTTTGACTTATGACTTATGACGGTGTGAAATAATTAATTATAGAAATTTAGATTTAAAATTTAAAGCTCCAATCTCCTCAGTCCTCCGAAGATCCCGAAAAAAAGTCAGTTGGTGCTTCAGTGACTACTTCGCTCAGAGAACCTGTCAATCACAGCTGATTTTTAAACGTCAAATTAAAAGATCTTGAGACACCTATATTCTGTTCCGTTTGCTGCGCTTCTAGCTTTTTTAATTCATGGTCACACTAGACTTTGAGCATGCAAAATTATTTTGGACACCGCAACTGGTAAAAGTTCTTTGCACGGCCTTTAAGAAACAAGCTCAAACAATGTCAGTCGAAGCCTAAACTGTCCTAATTACACTGGGACTGACGACTAATTGTTCAGGCAATCCACTGACTACTCGATTTTGAAAATACACAATTTTGCACATCCCTAAAGGTAGCCAGGCCTTTGATAGCTCTGCAACGAATGAATATGGCCTTTTTGCAGCTCCCAAGGTGTAGAGAGATGGTGTTACAGGCAGCCCAGCGGAGGACATTAGTATTCAGGATGGTCATACGGATCGCTCCCTTGTTTCCACAGCAGGCAGGTTTGTTTAATCAGACTGTCGAGGGGCAAACCGAGACTCTGGGGAGCGAGTCGACACCAGACGGCCCTGCTGGTGCTGCATGTGAAATTTTGCTTCGGATCAGAGCGTTTGAATCTTCTCAAAGTCTCAGTGCAAAAAATGCCTGCCAGACAGACAGCAAAGAAGCAGAGACAAACTGTTTAGGATGTTTCTCAAATTTGCACTGAACATCCAGCATTGAAGCTTAAAGGAATCGTCTATCATCTAGGAAAGACTATCTAAAAATCGGTTTACTCACCCTTTGTTTTTCCAAGCTCGTCGACTTTCCTCCTTTGTAGGAGACCTTTGTAGAGTGTCTAACTTGCTATTGTCCTTACAATAAAATCATACAATGAACACCAGTGACTGTCAAACTCCAAAAAGCATGATAAAAGTAGTCCATACGAATCATATGCTAAAAGTCGAGCTTTAGCATTTACTATGGTCCAATTTCAACTACTATAGTCATGATGGAGCAACAGTTTGAAGAGAATCTTGCTGACATTTACATTTATGCATTTGGCAGATGCTTTTATCCAAAGCGACTTACAGTGCACTTATTACAGGTACAATCCCCCCGGAGCAACCTGTAGTTAAGTGTCTTACTCAAGGACACAATGGTGGTGGCTGTAGGGATCGAACCAGCAACCTTCTGATTACCAGTTATGTGCTTTAGCACACTATACCACCACCACTACACCACAAAATTTACTGTGTAAGGTAACTCTATCGCCCCCTTGAGGACCGTTTGTTAAAACCACAGTAATGCAAGAACTTGTGTTCGCATCGATACCATTTTAAACCTCAGATGAAGTTGGGGAAATATAAAAAGCAGACCAGGACCAAATGTTATTCTTGTAACTGTTTTTAATATGCTAGCTAGACTGCCTGGAGAGAACAGTCGATACTTGCTGAGAGTCCATAATTCCCTAAAGAGCACTCTGTATGAAGTATAGATCCCTGTGTAGAACAACTCAAAGCTTTTGTTTACTGATTGCAATGGGATTAGTAGAAGGGGACACATATCAGTGACTTGTAACTTAGAAGAGGCTTTTGTCCAAAGTGACTTATACTAAACGTTGGGGACAGCGTGGAGCAACTGCTGGGTTTAAGCCAAAGAAATGTGAATGCCTGTCAGTCCAGAAAATTGAATTCTGGCTACAGCCCAATTCACACGTTAACACTACATTTAAAGTATGTACTTCAGGGGGCCTGGGTAGCTCAGCAAATAAAGACGCTGACTACCACACCTGGAGTTGCAAGTTCGAATCCAGGGTGTGCTGAGTGACTCCAGCCAGGTCTCCTAAGCAACCAAATTGGCCCGGTTGCTAGGGTGGGTAGAGTCACTATGGGGTAACCTCCTCTTGGTCGCTATAATGTGCATCTCACTCTCAGTGGGTCGTGTGGCGAGTTGTGCGTGGATGCCGTGAAGAATAGCGTGAAGCCTCCACACGTGCTAGGTCTCCGCGGTAACACGCTTTCAACAAGCCACGTGATAAGATGCTCGGATTGACCATCTCTGACGTGGAGGCAACTGAGATTCGTCCTTCGCCACCCGGATTTAGGTGAGTCACTACGCCACCACGAGGACTTAGAGTGCATTGGACATTTCAAAATGACAAGTGTATGCTTTTGAGCATGTACTACCTTGCTGCAATAAACCATTCGAACAATAGCTTGGTCAGGCTGAGAGACCAGCTAAGACCAGTAAAACCACTTTAGGCTGGTTTACACAGCTGAATGAGGCCCAAATCTAGTTTTCTGCTCAAATCAGATTATTTTTTTTTTTTACAAGGTTGTTCACATAATCACTGTAATTATAATTATTTTAATAAGCCTTTAATATATATATATAAAACTGACTTTTACGTGCCGTGTTTTACTCTTCGTCATGGTTTCGTGGGGAAATGAAGAGGCGCTACAACAACTGTGCGTTTTATTTAATTTCACACAAATCACGACTACACCAGATTATGACTTTATAAACACTTACGTTTTGCTCTATTACTCACAAACTGTGATGTTATGAAAATGATACACTTTTACTCTTAACGCATCATTTAAAAAAAACTGATACATTTTAACGCTTGTATTACAGACCCTACTACATTTACACACTTATTCCAATGTGTTTAGCTTGTGTCTGTTTTATGTCCCTCACATTTGCTTTTTTTAATTCCATTCATTAGGTTTAGGTTCAAGTTTCAGGTTCGAGAGGCACGTTTTACTCATTAAAACCTCAGACTAATATTCACCTGAAAAGCCTCGTCTGATTAAGACACCATTTCACTCACTTTTGGCGCCCCCCGCTGGATGTTTCACTAGTAAACTGCACCAAAACATGTAATGAAGCACATCATTTTGTTTTGCAAAAATGTTGCCACAGTCACTTAATGTTCATGAGACCAGGCTGTATTAACAGATCTGTGTCACATGTGAGTAACAAAAAAAAAAAATCTGATTTTGGCCACATTTGGCTTGCGGTGTGAACGTAAACGGTGTCTTGATACCACAGACTCCTTTGTTGCATACTGTAAATGTTCAGAATGATCTCGCAATTAAATCGGAAACAGTAGGTGGACTTTTCTTTAGCTAAACTCTGTCTGTTTTTACCAAAATGGAAAACACTGCCCCCAGTGGCAAAAGCAGTAAGTGTTGTTGGGCGTATGGGCACGTGTGAGCTCCATTTTCCAGGTGAAATGTCCACAGAGGGGCGCCAAAAGTGAGTTGTGAAGCAAAATGCAAACCTCCGAATCACACTCCTCACTGATTATGCAAACGTTATTACTTTCTAATGGAAAGTGCTTCCGGTCGCGCCCCAAGGGATGGTAAACATACAGGAACCGATGCAAAAATGTCTAATAGAAGATGCTGCTTGTCACGGAGTCGGCATAATGTGGCTGATCGTAGGGTACCGGAACTATCGGAAACAACATGCTGATTTACGTGCGATCATGTTGTGGTGTTAGCAAGTTAGCTTTAGCATTTAGCTAACTTCATGAATGCAACATGAATTAAATTGTACATTTTAGCCGTACCATTTTTCTAAAATTGACATGTCGAAAGAAAGTCACACGTTTACAATAATATTGCCCACAATAAAGAACCAAACTACAAGAAGCAAGTACAAAGTACAAAGTCATGTTCTGCCATGTTGGCGGTGGACCGAAATTAAGCAAATTTAAACAATCTACTGCAGGCTCGGAAACTTTGACTAATCCTCTGCTCGTTACCGAGGAAGCCGTGTTTTAGATTGGTTCTCTCTCATCGGTTTGCTTCATCAGCATTTCAGGGCTCCACAGAGATGCGTTCCTCTTGGTCTCTCTCAAATAATTGCCTTCAATCGGCGTTTAGCTAAGCAGAGTGCAAGAACTCCAGACTCCGGAAAATACACTCGAGCCTCATGATGGAGAACAAACATTACACTGTGCTGCAGAGCATTTACTATTACAGTCACATTTTTTCCTTGTGTTCAATTTGACTTAGACTTTCGTCGTTATCTTACTCTTTAATTGTCCACTTCATCTTTTTAAGTTTAACAGGCTGTGATTCCCAAAACTAAACTATCCTGCAAGCAAACACCTTAAAGGGCAGTTTTATTGCTCAAGAGTGATATCTTGTTAATGTGATGCGAGAATAACTGGCAGTGGGACTTTGATTGTTACAGATGTTGACGTTTGATGACACGGATGATTTCAAGGATGTCATGTGTATCGCTTCCGTTTCTCACGCTGAGAATTAGTGATAATGAGTCTTTCAGCCAACCTCTCTCTCTCTCTCTCTTCCTCAGTTCTCTCCCATTCTTCAAGCGTTCCTCTGAACTTCATCTCTGAAAATATCCTGGATGGGACTGTCTTCCAGGAAGGAACCTGTTTTATTCCCTTTGAGGAAGTGTTTTAAAAGAGTCTGTGAAGAAACGTAGCAGTAAAGGAAGTGGTCTCGAAAGACTATTGTGCTTGTAACGAGGGGTTCTTGATCAAGCATTGTAATAAAATCAAAATTGACATTTTTTGTTTGGAAAAAAACGTTATTTAGAGAGAACATTTGAATACTTAAATGAATAATTCACCCCAAAAATACAGTAAATTCTTCCAAGTACTCACCCACATATCGTTATATAGGACATAACATATAACGTATTACATGGCACTTACCAAATAAATAATTGTATGTACATAACAATAATGGTTTGAGTTGAGATAAATAACATTGTTATGCGAGAAGAAAGAGGAGTCGGCAGAAATGGTTGAATTCTAACTCCCGGTTTTGTGTCGAGCACTTACGAAAATCGAGAGTTCATGGCAAATTCGCCGCAAATTCGCCTTTGATAATTGTCACATGCAAATGAGCTTTGCGGCAAAATGTCCATTGTTGCCAACGATTTTCCGGAGGTTCACCACTACTGGCGAAGAGCTGCAAACATTTGCGGCGAATCAAAAGCTCATTTGCATGTGAAAATAACGAACGGCTTACTCTATTTTCACAGAGTGATACAAGAAGTAGAAAAGATGTCTTGAAATACCCAGATGACCGATCTAATATCACTTGATCCCTGGTTGGTTATTTAGAAATATCAGAACACTGGATGGCACGAATGACCAATTAGAATCGAGTATTCCAGAGAGCCGTGTAATACAGTCTTGTATAACATTATATCGTCACTGTCACACTGTTTATGGCACACGTTCGGTTACAGACTCGAGTCAAACTGTACGTCCTCCCAGACCTCGGTAGGTCATCGATTGCTAGAGAATATCATTTTGGATATAATCTGAGCTTTTACTTAAATATTTCAGATCAGTTTTATGACTAGGGTTTCTAGTCTGGTTGTTGAGTGGAGGGTTCGATTTCTTAGATTTAGCTTTCACTTGTGGTTTCGTGAATACGGACATCTGGCAACCGTATATGGCTGGTGTACTTTTTAAAGCCACCTGACACTCTGCGTGCATGAATGGCTTTGGTTGTCAGGGAAATCACAGAGTCAGTGTTATATTGGCAATCTCTTCACTATATTTCAAACTAAAAACAATGGTGTCATTTAGTCAAATCTATGCTTTTGGAGTCCTTTCATAGTTGTACAAACTGTAACACTGTTTTCAAAGAATAAGAGGAGATACATTACCTTGATGGTGGCGTTATAAATGAGCAGACCACGACTAGCTTCAAGTGACAGCTGATGCTAATTAGTTCTTCAAAAAATAAGGGCGGGACATACGCGGTTTTGATGGACACTTCACAATGGAGATACTTGTTAAACGGATAGCCTGATTAAACATCTTTTCAGTGGTCATTTCGATGCAGATCAAACATTAGGAAGAGGTCATTCGGCGCACTCCGTCTATGGTAAAAAGTCAAAATGGCCAAAAGTGGATATTTTTCATCGGACAGCGACAACATCTAGATGAAGTGGATGATATTCCGAGAATAATTACTTTCATTTCTGACTGATACAGGCACAAAGCTGTTTAATGACTTCAGAAGACTTGGACTATAATGTACAAGTCATATGGACGGCATAATGGTCCTTTTTGGAACAACAACCCCAGTCACCATTCATTGACATTATATGAAAGTGAGCTGCATGTACATTTTGATAAGTATCTTAATTTGTGTTTCCATGGGAGAATGAAAGGTTGGTTAGGTTTGTAATGAAATGAGGGTGAGTAAATGACATCAGATTTTTCATTTTCGGGGGCACTATTCATTAAGTATGAAAACATGGTTTCAAGAGGTGAGAGAAAAGAAAAATGGAAGGGTAATAAAGTTTCTAATAATGTTTCATAATTCGTCTATATGAGAGCGTGTGGGTGAGAAAGGTCATTACTCGAGTTTATTATGAAAATTATGATTTTCAGCAGCTCCCAACCAATAACTGTGTGGGAAAGCTTCATTTTATGAAACTGGCAATATGTGCGGACAGAGCTGAGTGCTAACCGTAAAACACCCGACAGCTTCAATGGATTCTGACAAATCAATGGTATCCTGCTATTGTCGGCACTGCGATCTTTCACAGCGGCGGTGCTACTCAAAAATAGCCGTGTTCATTTTGAATTCTTCAATAATGAATTGAGTCTGTGTTTTGGCTAATCGGCTCCTGCATTAGCCACACCGCTAACAGCATCATGTTTCTCTGGCCACTTTCTCAGTTACAAAAATGTATTTTGAATAATGTTTGCTTATCTGTGTAAAGTTATGTCCTATTATTACAAATTTAAAAGTCATGATGACATCATGAAAAACATGTTAACATGCATATCGTTTACATAATCTGGCCATTCTTGGACTGGCTCCATTCACCATTCTTGTAATCACATTTTTTTATTATTTTATTCAGACCAGTAGAGCACCAGCTAAGACCAGAAAACCATTCCTAGAGTGGTTTAAGATGTTTTATTTTATTTTATTTTTTTGCAAGGTTTTTAATGCTCAATTTACACTAGTTACGATTTGTTCATTCATTTAAAAATACAGTATATATGCCAGAAAAACATCTCTGATTAAAAGATAAATGGTATTGTTGGATTCTGTAGTAATATTGCACCCCTGAGTAGCTTCAAAGTAGCTATTTGTTATTAGCTTGTAGCATAGCTAACTAATTTATTTTCAAAAGAATAGCTTCAGTGTTGTTTAATTGCTTCTACTCTACTCATGTGCATTCATTCAAAAACACTGTTTTTTACCAGAAAAACATTTTTGATGAAATTATACATATTGTTGGATTCTGTAGTAATATCGCACCCCTGAGTTGCTTCAAAGTAGCTATTTGTGAGTAGCTTGTAGCATAGCTAACTACTTTTTTCAAAAGAGTAGATTCGGTGTTGTTTAACTGCTTTTACTCATGTGTATTCATTCAAAAATACTGTTTTTATGCCAGAAAAACATCTCTGATTAAATAATAAATGCTATTGTTGAAGTCTGTAGTAATATTGCACCACTATTTGAGTAGCAATTTGTTTTTAGCTTGTAGCATAGCTAACTACTTTTTTCAAAAGAATAGATTCAATGTTATTTGACCATTTGTACTCACTGTGATTGTTCATTCATTCAGAATCTGTCTGATTAAATTATAAATGCTTTTGTTGGATCGTAATCTTGCAACCCACCCTACATAGCTTTCATTTGCTATTAGCTTGTAGCATATTTAACAACTTTTTTTTCAAAACAGTAGCTTAGCTGTTACATAACTGCTTCTACTGGTGTGCATTTCTTCAACCCCCCCCCCCTCCCCCCCCCTTTTTTTTAAAGATTAAATTATGAATTATATTGTTGGATTCCGTAGTAATATTGCACCCCTTAGTAGCTTCAAAGTAGCTATTTGTGATTAGCTTGTAGCATAGCTAACTACTTTTTTCAAAAAAGTAGATTCGGTGTTGTTTGACTGCTTTTACTCAATTGTGATCATTCAAAATGTCTCTGATTAAATGATAAATTGTTTTTGGATAGTAATCTTGCACCCTACAGAGAAGTTAGCTACTATTTGTTATTAGCTTGTAGCATAGTTTCATACTTTTTCAAAACAGTAATTTGACTGTTGTTTAATTGCTTCTGCTCATGTGCATTCATCCAAAAACACTGTACCAGTGTTTTTGTACCAGAGAATCATTTTTTATTACATTTTAAATTATACTGTTGTATTCTATAGTAATATTGCACCCTTGAATAGCTTCAAAGTAGCTGTTATTAGCATAGTTAATTACTTATTCAAAACTGTTATTTAACTGCTTTTTTACGAGTAGCTTGTTGCTTGCAAAGTGTTTGTGTGCTAAAAATGTACATTTTCTGAACACCTGCAGAGGATATAGCCAATGTTTTGTTTTGTTTTGTTTGTCCTGAGAGCTTTAGCATCAATGCCACTGATTCCTTAATGTTTTTTACAGACTCCAAAACTCTCCCTCACTCACTGCTCATCGGATATGCAGCGACCCAGCAGCGAAACCGATCATTATTTTGAGAGTCTCCTTTCCTTTAGTTTGAATAGAGTCCAGCAATGCACTAGAGTGGCCAATCTGCCAATCTACACTCTCATACACCAGCAACAAAACAGATAAACCCTCCAGACAACCGCAGACGCCACTGAATGTGTCTTGTTTTCGCTCTTTGTTCTGTAATTTAATTGAACAGATTGTGATATCCGTAGAGTGTGCGTCCAGAAGGCGGTCGTCTTGTTTGCAGTCTCGCTTTAGGGATGTCGCTTGCAAATTAGCATCTGTGTTTGCTTGTGTTCTCTTCTGAGGCCTTACATTTTCCGGGAACATTCGTATTGAGGGTAACTGTCTGTAAGAGTTTGTGGTGCATTCCTCATTTTATTCGACTATTGTCCAGTCTGAATAGAGCTTTGAGTGCTTTCAGGCCGTGGAGTTTCTCAATGAGGACATTTATGGTGAAAAAGCAGATTTTGCAAAGTCATTCATTCCGTGGCTCATTCTTCGAATGTGTTTCTCATAAAAAGCGTGGCTACAGCTAATGTCTGTTCTTTTCTACCCACGTAATTAAATCACCCCAAATAAATCTGCAGGCATTCGGCAGATTCGATTTTAATCTGTACATAACCATTCATATGCAATCCCAACTCATTTGAGAGTGTTTCTTCAGCTACAGGCAGTATGACCTAGGAATAAAATTTTATTACAATGATTTTATTCAATTTAATCTGTTATATGGTCACATTAAAACTGGTTTTAGAAGGTGTTACCATTGATACTTTATACGATTGTTTTGCCCAAACTTTCAATATTTAATCATGAAAATCAACCATACAGTGTGTGATATATATATCTCACACTGTACACACTGTGCCCTTTGTACACACCGCCCGTCGCTACTACCGATTGGATGGTTTAGTGAGGTCCTCGGATTGGCCCTCCTGGGGCTCCTCGCGGGCCTTGGCTGAGCACCGAGAAGACGATCAAACTTGACTATCTAGAGGAAGTAAAAGTCATAACAAGGTTTCCGTAGGTGAACCTGCGGAAGGATCATTACCGAAGGCTCCGGAGGGCGAGAAGTCCGGACGGAACGAGCCATCGAACGAGGCAGAGGCAGGGGTGGTGGCGTACCCCCGCCCGAGGCAAACCCACCAGCAACGGTTTGTCCTCACTGAGCGAGGTCACCCGTACACACGGCGCAACGCGGGCGCCCAGTGCGGGAGAGGGGGCAAGCGACCTCTGGCGCAGCCACGTCGCCTCGTCCCCCCGCGCGTCCAGATGTGTGTACATGCTGGAAGGGATTCCAAGTAGGCATGATGACACTGATAGCTCAGTGGTAACAAGGTTGACATAGATGTTATGGGGCAGTTCTGATGTCTGAGAGGACTGTCGCCATGGAAATCATTGGGCTCTGATGCCAACGAGAATTGGCACACAATGGTCGGCCCAAGACACAACTGCTGCTGCAAACACACTGAGGAGGAAATCTGTTCCCTCCAAAACATTGACACATTTAACTGTGGGAGATCCATATGCAACATTTCTGATATGGACCATTAAGTCCAATAGCCACTCCATTCTTTTAGTGACACCTGTATTGGGACTAAAGGCGAATCATGATTGGTGGAGATATATATATGTATATATATATATATATATATATGGACAAAAGTATTGGGACACACCTCTTAATTACTGAATTCCGGTGTTTCATTCAGTCCCATTACCACAGGTGTATAAAATCAAGCACCTGGCCATGAAGTCTGCCTTTACAAACACTTGTGAAAGAATGGGGCGTTCTAAAGAGCTCACTGAATTCGAGTGTGTTACTGTAATATGATGCCACCATTGCAACAAGTCAGTTTGTGAAATTTCTTCCCTCCTAGATATTCCACGATCAACTGTAAGTGGTATTACTGCAAAGTGGAAGCGTTTAGGAACCACAGCAACTCCGCAAAAAAGTTACCGAGCGGGGTCACCGAGTGATGAGGCGCATAGTACGTAAAAGTCGTCAACGCTTTGCTGACACAATAACTGCTGACCTCCTGTGGCATTAACATCAGCACAAAAACTGTGCGCTGAGAGCTTCATGGCATGGGTTTCCATGGTCAAGCAGCTGTATGCAAGCCTTACATCACCAAGCACAATGCCAAGCGTCGGATGGAGTGGTGTAAAGCACGCCGCCACTGGACTCTGGAGCAGTGGAAACATGTTCTGTGGAGTGACTAATCACGCTTCCCTATATGGAAGTCTGATGGACGAGTCTAGGTTTGGTGAATGCCAGGAGAACATTTCATTGTGCCAACTGTAATGTTTGGTGGAGGAGGGATGATGCTATGGGGTTGTTTTTCTGGGGTTGGCCTTGGCCCTTTAGTTCCACTGAAGGGGATAGTTAACGCCTCTGTTTACCAAGACATTTTGGAAGATTCTATGCATCCAACGTTGTGGAAATAGTTTGGGGAAGGCCCTTTTCTGTTCCGGCATGACTGTGCCCCAGTGCTCAAAGCAAGGTCCATAAAGGCATGGTTGGATGAGTTTGCCGTGGAAGAACTTGACTGGCCCGCACAGAGTCCTGACCTCAACCCTATCGAACACTTTTAGGATGAACTAGAACGTAGATTGCGAGCCAGGCCTTCTCGTCCAGCATCAGTGTCTGACCTCATAAATGC
Source organism: Xyrauchen texanus (assembly GCF_025860055.1). Lineage (NCBI taxonomy): Eukaryota > Metazoa > Chordata > Actinopteri > Cypriniformes > Catostomidae > Xyrauchen > Xyrauchen texanus. The sequence continues at coordinate 44,557,399 of NC_068287.1, forward strand.
TCTTCTGGAAGAATGGGCAAAAATTCCAACAGACACACTCCAAAATCTTGCAGAAAGCGTTCCCAGAGGAGTGGAAGCTGTTATAGCTGCAAAGGGGGGACCAACTCGATATTAAAGCCAATGGATTTAGAAGGGGATGTCATAAAAGCTCCTGTAGGTGTCCCAATACTTTTGTCCATATATATATATATATATATATATATATCGTTAAAGCTGTTAATCTAAAAAAAAAAACAAATTGATTGTGATGCATGTATATCCACAGTTGGACAATGTTGGTACGCAAATTAAAGTAGCGAGTGTGAAAAGTGTGTTTTAGTTTAGTTTGCATTTCCGTTGTCCACAGGGCCAGTAGTGCTCATATTGAAAAACAGCATTTGCTTTAGTGGTCAACGTTTGCATTTATACACATTAGTGTGACGGGACGAGAGGTTAGTGTGGTCAGGAAAATGGATCTTTGGGCAACAAATGGGAAAGCCATAGAAGCCATATGAATCCATAAGGCCGTATCACACGATAATGAGGTTTGCTGATGTTTCCGCTTTTATTATGAGAACGATAGAGGTTATTATCCCCAGAGACAAATGGAGATTTTATCTCTCTCCCTCCACAGGGCATGCACCGATGTCCTTGGACTCTAAGACCGTTTAAGATCTTTGTGGCATAACATAACGACAAAATAATGGCTGCTACTTACTGCATATTGTGCAGGATAAACCGTATACTGCCTACTTTTTTATAAGTGAAAGATTATGCACTATTCCACGAGAGACATTTCAAATGGAGGTATGCTGCTTTATGGTCACATGACCTCCTCTTCGTTGCTTTTATCATTTTGGAAATAAGAACTATGAGTTTGCATGTACAGTATGAGCTACCTGTTCTTACAGTTGCCCAATTGCAGACACCAAATTCACATCACAAGGTATGCATTTTTGAAAACTGCCAATTGTAATGCCGTTTAGAATAAGCGCTAAATCAAGACATTATAATTTAGGACCAAATAATAGTAAAAAATTGACATTTCAAGCCACCATTGAAAACATGCCCTTATCCGAGCCGGACAGCCTACGCTCAGCCACAGATAGAGGAAACATTATCTTCACCTTCTGAACAACACATGAGAATGACTGTCACCCTGCAGAGAAACGGCACTCATTAAAACATCTAACGAGAGAAATGCTGCGTTTAATTTTTACCTTAATGACTGTCATGGGAACAATAGACAAAGCCGGGACTCATTCGTTGTTTTCTTTCAAAACGATAATGATTGATATTCTGTGCGTTTGTGTCTTGTGCAAGTCGTTCGAGATGGTAGTATACTTGATGTCCTGCAACGTTACTTGGAGGAAGTTTACGGGGCGGTTCGCAAACTTTTAATCTGTCCGTTTGTATGGAAGCTCCTCTCTTGGTGTCCTTTTACATTAAACAGATTAATTATGCTTCGGTGGTTGAATTTACATTGGAAGTTTCAAATAAAACATTGTAAGATAATGGACGGTTAACGGCACGTCCCTCGAGGAAATAATGTGAACACCATTATCTGCTGAAGCAAGGTACTTTTTCCTTTTACAAAAAGTTACAATAGGTTCACAGAAAGAAACTCAAACACCCAGGAACCACCCAGAACACCGTTGCAACCGCTTAGCAATGCGCTGAAAACCAAACCCCAACCCTCTAGCATCTTAGCGGTGAGTTTTGAATGGAAAAACGCCACTTTGTTTTTAATGACCATGCAACTCTCAGATATAATAAACTCATTGTGGTCAAATCGCTGCTGTAGAAACCGCTAGTCCAGTCAGACAGTAGAGAGACCGAAGCGGTCAATGGGATGTTTTGTCTAGTTTAGGCCTATAGCAGTGAGTTTTACTCCCTGAGGGTAAAAACAGGACAACTTTAGTAAACAAGAGCAGCTGACACACACACACACACAAAATAAGTTAGGAGACGAGTGCAGAGGGAGAGAAATGGAGAATAAGGACTGCAAACGAGAGTTTAGAGAGTGATGCAAATGCTGAAAATCTCTCTCCTGTTGTGTGAGCCAATCTACTGTATACATTATATCACCCATAATAACTTGTTGCCAATTAGGAAACAAAACAATATATATGTAGGGTAATATATAGTCAATAATAATAGAGAATGCAATATAATATAAATATATAGGACTTACCATTTTTAATATATGGGGAGAACGGGGCTAGTTGGCACTAGATATGGTGTCAAAAGTCCAAACACACAAATTTTTGTTTTCTCTAGCGGAGGGTTTGTATCTTGGTTTCAAGCATCTAGTTCAAAACACTCTTAAATGAGAATAATTCTTTGTGAATTTTACCCTCCAATGTAAATATACTCACTAACACTATATTTTTGGGCAAACATAATTAAGCCACACTGGAATACATTCAGGCAAGGGTCAACTACATTTGAAAGGCAGATTTTTACAGAAAGGTTTAAAGGTTCTGAAGAGATATTTGTGGGTGGGCGATTATCCAACACATCCAACCTCTTCTGCCATTACAATCCCTTGCACTGTATATAACAGAGTTGTATTTAAATTTGCACTACGTATGTGTACGTATATATATATATGTGTGTGTGTGTGTGTGTATACAGTACTGTGTAAAAGTCTTAACAAATAACATGTTTCACAAGAGCATTTGTCTTCAGATGGTTATTTATGTCTTCAGCTTTAGTGTGTCAATAGGAAATATAAATGTTATACTCCCAAACATTACATTAGCAAATATAATAGAAGAACAGGGAGCCCTGCAACAGATGTCCCCCACCGAACATCGAGTCAGTCTGAGATTACTTAAAGAGACAGAAGTAATTGAGACAGCCGAAATATACAGAAGAACTGCATGTGATGAATTCTCCAAGAGGTTTGGGACATCCTATCAGCCAACAACCAAGAGAGACTGTGTCCAGATGTATCTGGAGAATTGGGGCTGTTTTAAAGGCAAAGTTGGTCACACCCAATATTGATTTAGCTTTTATATGTTTACTGGACTTTGTATTACGTTTTGCACAGTTCTGTATCTGTATGCATATTTAGTCTTATTATGCATCTATAAACAATTGATTTTATATTCAAATTCTTTTTTTAATAATGTTTTATCTGTCTTGTTGCTGTATTGTTGTGCAAGCTTCTGTCACCAAGACAAATTCCTCATATGTGTAAGCTTACCTGGTAATAAAGCTGATTTTAATTCTAATATGACCAAAATCTCATGATATTCATATTTTTATTTTACAATAACACTATATTTCACAATCTAGGAATATGTGGAAAACAAATCCGGAAAATCAATAAAAATCGGGTTACATATTAAATAATCATATTGTGATTTATGGATAATCCCATTAGTGAATTAAATATAAAATAAATAAAACACTTTATAAAAGAAAAAATATTTTCTATAATTAAAACTACATTTTATATCATTTTCTCTTCACTTGGAACTTGACAAACACACACACACACACACACACACACACACACACACAAACATACACTCTCACACATACACACACACAAACATACACTATCACACAAACACACATACAAACAAACACACATACTCACACATACACAGACTTCACACACACACTCTCACATAGACACACTCACACATACAAACACACATACTCACACACATACTCACACATATACTCACACATACACAGACTCACACACACACTCTCACATAGACACACTCACACACACACATACACAGACTCACACACACACTCTCACATATACACACTCACACATACACAGACTCACACACACACTCACATATACACGCTCACATACAATCTCACACATACACACACATACTCACACATACACAGACTCACACACACACACACACTCTCACATATACACACTCACACATACAAACACACACTCTCACACATACAAACACACACACAAACAAACAAACATACAAACACACATACTCACACAAACATACACTCACACACACAAACATACACTATCACACAAACATACACTCTCACACATACAAACACATACACACTCACACACACACACAAACAAACACACACATACTCACACAAACATACACTCACACATACAAACACACATACTCACACAAACATACACTCACACACAAACATACACTATCACACAAACATACACTCTCACACATACACACACACACACACACACACTCTCACACATACAAACACATACATACTCACACACACACAAACACACACATACTCACACAAACATACACTCACACATACAAACACACATACTTACACAAACATACACTCACACACAAACATACACTATCACACAAACATACACTCTCACACATACACACACACACACACACTCTCACACATACAAACACATACATACACACACACATACAAACACACACAAACAAACATACACTCTCACACATACACACACATACAAACACACACATACTCACACAAACATACACTCACACACTCTCACACAAACACACACTCTCACACATACAAACACATACATACACACACACAAACAAACACACACATACTCACACAAACATACACTCACACACAAACATACACTATCACACAAACATACACTCTCACACATACAAACACATACATACTCACACACACACACAAAGAAACACACACACAAACATACACTCACACATACTCACACAAACATACACTCTCACACATACAAACACATACATACTCACACACACACACAAAGAAACACACACACAAACATACACTCACACATACTCACACAAACATACACTCACACACAAACATACACTATCACACAAACATACACTCTCACACATACACACACACACACACACACACTCACACACATACAAACACATACATACACACACACATACAAACACATACAAACACACACAAACATACACTCACACATACAAACACACATACTTAACACAAACATACACTCACACACAAACATACACTATCACACAAACATACACTCTCACACACACACACACACACACACACTCTCACACATACAAACACATACATACTCACACACACACAAACACATACATACTCACACAAACATACACTCACACATACAAACACACATACTCACACAAACATACACTATCACACAAACATACACTCTCACACATACACACACACACACACTCTCACACATACAAACACATACATACACACACACATACAAACTCACACAAACATACACTCACACATACAAACACACACAAACAAACATACACTCTCACACATACACACACATACAAACACACACATACTCACACAAACATACACTCACACATACAAACACACACATCACACACAAACATACACTATCACACAAACATACACTCACACACACACACACACACACACACACTCTCACACATACAAACACATACAAACTCACACAAACATACACTCACACATACAAACATACACTCACACACAAACATACACTATCACACAAACATACACTCTCACACATACACACACACACACACTCTCACACATACAAACACATACATACACACACACATACAAACTCACACAAACATACACTCACACATACAAACACACACAAACAAACATACACTCTCACACATACACACACACACACAAACATACACTATCACACAAACATACACTCTCACACATACACACACACACACACTCTCACACATACAAACACATACAAACTCACACAAACATACACTCACACATACAAACACACATACTCACACACACACACTCTCACACATACAAACACATACATACTCACACACACACACTCTCACACATACAAACACATACATACACACACATACAAACACATACATACTCACACAAACATACACTCTCACACATACAAACACACACTCACACTCACACATATATAAACACTAAACTTGGTTTTAAACCAACCTAACAATAAAATGATTTTTTTTTGTATTTTATTAAAAAAAAGATTTTTGTTTGTTGTTGAACAATATTATTGTTATTATAAACTTTCCTCAAGAAACTCCTCAAAGCAATGCAACAAAGAAAATAATGCATAAGTTAAAAAATATTCAATGAAATGTAATCTCTATAGAGAATATACGACAGTAAACAAACATGGCCAGTTTGTTTCCAAACATCTTGCATCACTGGAACAGGGTGGTTAGGTGTAGTTTAAAGCGCTTTATTGGGGTGTGTGACACAGTGCTGTAGCTGGTTTCCCCATCAGTGGTGGTTAGAATGTCTGTCTAGCCGTTTGAGATATTTGACTTCATCCACAGCGCTTTACGATAACAACTCAGTAAAACTCAAGGGTCCCATAAGTTTTGTGGTCTGCGCCGCGATATCGAGAGAAGCCAGGTTGAGTAGTTGGCACGAGTGAACCTGCTCTGCGGTCTCCTGTCTCTGAAGCACAAATATCGGGACGACTGCTTGACTCGTGTGCACTTGCATGCACTAGAAATGGTGTACGACACACTTACGTGAAAAACATGCACGTGTCTGTTGAGAAGCATATTAAGCACTTATGAAGCACCGAATGCAAGATGAATGTCATTGCCAGAAAAACCCTGTCCATGTTTCTTTAATTCTCACGTGAAGCCCTGCCCACTGATATACATTATATGCACAGAAACTGTGGCACAAATTGTGTCTATCGGTTGACACATAATGCCATCAGTATCAGCCCTAAATCAGTATATCAATAATCTAATTTCCTCATTAAAGTGAAATGTTCAGCTGCACAGGAATTTAATTGAATCCACTTTTAGTGTTTGTTTAAAGTTTGTGTGTATCGAGCTTAACTCTCTCTGGAGTGTAATGCATAAACTCAGTTTGATGAAGTGAAGCATTAGAAGCGACCGCACCCTTAATTAAGGCTGTTCGTTTATTGATTCAGTTAAGAGCAAAGACTGCTGTTTAAATCTGTTGTTTCATTTCTGTGCCAGGAGCTCTGCTGGTGTGTCACTTTCACAAGTTCATAAACCCGTACTTTTCGGCCTATTCCTCAAACAATGCTACTGTGTCTTATGACATATAAACACTTTAACTATAGTGCATAACTTAAGATAATTTTTAACGTTTGCATTACATAACCAACTACATTCACAAGCTTGTTTGAGTCTGATCAAATTGAACAGCAGCTCAATTGAGAGAGCGTTGCACTTGCGATGCAAAGTCTTGGCTACATCACTCTACTTAAAAACCCTTAATAACCTTATCTGACGTGGAGGAGGGCGGATGGAGGCCGTGACTATGTGTAACGGGAGCCAGCTGATAAATAGCTGTGCAGTGTGTAAACCTCACTCTCCTGACCTCAAGAGGTGGACTAGCGACTGACGCTAGAGGCTGTAGCCTTTAGCCTCCTCGTTAGTGCACCTGCCTCACACGCCGTAGACGTTGGTTCGAGTCCTGTTCGGAGTGGGGGCGAGAAGGACCGGCAACAGTGGTGCCGTGACCCGGATGGGAGGGAGGTTTAGGGGGGTGAGTGTAACGGGAGCCAGCTGGTAAATAGTAGTGCAGTGTGCAAACCTCACTCTCCTGACCTCAAGAGGTGCACTAGAGACAGACGCTAGAGGCTGTAGCCATTAGCCTCCTCGTTAGCGCACCCGCCTCCCACGCCGGAGACGTCCGTTCGAGTCCCGTTCGGAGTGGGGACAAGAAGGACCGGCAACATATGCACGCCCAGCCCCCAATCGGGCTAATCAGCTGAGGAGAGGGATAAAGCAGAGCCAGATGTGGCAATTCGGTAGCAGTACCGCCGCTCCCTAAAAGTAGACTACGCAGTCTGCATAGGGCACCAACTCCCTAGGAGGGCACCAGAAAGTCCACCGGCTGCCCTTACTCGCACATTATTCGTTATTCAAGGACCCGAAAGCAGTTGGGGAACACAGACGTTCACTTTGCGGTCATATCACGCAAAGCACCTGGAACTCTGCGTAGGGCATCAATTTGGCCAGCGGCGGCCCTGTTCGGGAGAGCGAGAACCACACGCAGCTGCCGTGTGTGTTTCTGTTTGTGTCTTAAGTTTTCATGAAACATTATTTTGATTATGTTTCCGTTCCTGCCGCCTCCTTGCCCATCCGACGCCTTAATAACTCGCTTTTAGCGCCACACAGTGGACATTTCACCTCGGAACACTTGGAAAAGGTTCATTTGTGGGTGAACTGTACCTTTAAAAATTTGGTTCAATGACTGTTTTGATTTTCACAATATAATTTGCGTAGCAAGGGATGAGTCTTCTATAGGTGCAAAGCCTAAAAAGTATTTTTGGAAATTTTTTCAAGCCCTGTTTCTGTAGTCTGGATATGCCCCTCTCTCTCTGGTGGATGTATTTGTACATCGGTTTGGATGGATTTTGGTTTTTTTCCTCACAATAATGGGACATGATGCAGTAATGGCCTGACTCTAGCAGTGTTGGAGAATGTAGAGAGATGGAAAGAGGCTGTAGGGGTCGAGTGGGCAGTAATGGCTGCTGTGCTCTGCTGCGCTCATTATTTCAACCGCCGACGAGACCGCAGAGAGTCCAGCGTTCTGCTCCACAGCAGCCCAAATGCATCCTGCATACAGTACATCACACTTCTGAGGTTGAGCATATACTCCAGAAGTTGTTTACGTATTTGTAATGAGTAGCAGGGGATGAACCCAGCAAAGATGTGTGTTTGTTGGGGTTTCTTGGGCGTGGGTTTTGCCCTGTTCTCATTGCCAAATTGAAATGAAAATTTGTTGTATATCTGAAGAAGAAGCCTTTTCCAAACTCAAGGTCGCTTTACAATTAGCATATTTCATTAATACAATTAGACTGATACAAATACACACAAAAAGTATCAAGGCATCAAAATCAAGTATCTGTTAAATCTGAGATGGTAAGTCAAAATGTGTTTTTAGTTGAGACTTGAATGAAGTTTAAGAGGAGATATTGCGAAGATTAAGAGGTAGTGAGTTCCACAGTTTAGGAGCAACTGTGCAGAATGACCTACCGCCCACTGTGGCCAGATTAAATCTAGGAACTGACAAAAGACCAAGATTAGAGGATCTGAGAGACCGAGGTGGGAGATATGGGCAATAAGAAAATCAGTCAGATAAGTTTGGGCAAGACCTTTTAAAGCCTTAAATGTTAGAAGGAGTACTTTGTATTTAATGCGAGATGCAACAGGCAGCCAGTGGAGATGGTAAATTTGAATGTCATCCACATAGCAGTGAACCCCCAAATTGTTGATGAGAGAGGTCAACAGAGAATGTCCAGACTGGTGTGAACTGACAAAGTCTACTGTAACTCAAGATAACCGCTCTGTACAATTGTGCTGAGAAGAATATCATCTCTGAATGGTAATCTGAGATGCGGGTTGGCGCTGTTTGGTGGCATGGCAGGGCTGGACTGGGAAGCGAAATCATCTAAAAGTTGTGCGGGGGGGTTCGCTGTCCTTTTCTGTATATCGCGGTGCCAGTTTGTGGTCCATTCTGCATAACACGGCGGCTCATTTTTGCTTATCGCGACTGGCCTGCACGGTTCTCCCGATGGCCAGTCCACCCCTGATTGGCCCCAAAGTGCGTCGACCCACCTGGAATATGCCAGATTACCAGTCCAGGGTCCAGGGTCACATAAGGTTATTAAGGGTTTTTAACGTTACTCATGCATCAACAAAACCGACCCTACCCTATACCTTACCGATAGTGTCAGAAAAAGCAAATGTGAGATGAAAAACACAGCCACGTCATTTTGTGGTGCTTCTATGACACTTTCGGCTCATGTGTGGACTTGAGTACCCTTTAGGACTCGAACCCTGGTACTTTGCATCGCAGGTTTTAATGTTGTGGCTGACCAACTACATTTATCAATCCCTTGAGTACGGAGGTTTGTAACCGCTACAGTAACGCATGAATGCATGTTCAACTGCTTCACGTGTTGGCAATGCATTAGCCTAGCACTCACATTAGCATACGCGTACTTGCATTAAGCATGGTTCTGGCCTCATGCGCGAGTCTTGAGAGAAGCTGTATAGAAACATTAACACAACCCTGACCATGTGTCCGCAGAAACTCGCTAAAGTTTGAGCACTTTGGCAAATGCAAAGCAGACCTCACATTATACATGTTCTCTTTGTTGCAATGTTTATCGTAGGTGGAAATCCTACTTCACATTTTTATTTTTGGATCAAAAATGAGCAAAACTGTCGCACTGTACAGCCTTGTTTTAAGCTTAAGCAATGAAATGCAAAAATAGTGTTTTTTAGAATCAATAAAGTCTTTAGCAGTATTTGGTGATCTCATGTTTTGTTATAAATAGTGAAAATCATGCTAATTTAGTTGCCGAATAAACGCTATTGAGTAAAGCTACTAGCTAACTTGTTAACAGAAAGACCCTGTGCAATCGAAATTGGCATTTCGTGTAAGTCCTTTGACTATTGAGGCCTACTAAATGGTAGTGCACTCTTAAAAGTTGACGTAATTATATTTAAGCTGAAACATTCGTTTAATCACACCTGAAACTTTAGTGAAAAGAGACCGTTAACAGATATTTTTAGCGATGACGTGTGTTTTGTGGCTGAAGGTGACAGATAATTGCATGTTAATTGGCATGCGTTCTCGTTAATGTGTGATGTGACCTGTGCTAACGAGAATTTCAGGCATGACAGAATGTGGTCATGGTGAAAATCTGATTCAGTGGAAGAATATGTTGTGCTGTTTCTCCACACAGAAAACACCTCTTCACGTTGAAATCATCAATCAGTGTCCATTGTGAATGTATTATATATATGCAATATGGACGCTGAAGAGCATTTCATCGGTGACTGCTCAGAGAAAAATATCTTGTCTCTCAACGTTTACTGATAAAACATTATTTCTGAAATCTTTTCTAGTGATGACTAAACACATCTTAAAAGAAGAAAAGACTAAAGTGAACATCAGAGAAATCGTCCTCGGAAATGGGTTGCACTTGAAATGCCTCACATGAATACATCTGACACAGAAAAGAAGCGATTTTGATTAAACGGGTAAATGTCCAATCATACAACTCTGATTTAACATCACTGTGAACTGGACTGTAAATTCCTAAAGGGCTTATGTGTCTACCTGTCTGTCTGCCCAACCGTCTATCCATCTGTCTTTCTATTCATCTATATATCAGTCTTTTTGCATGTCTGTCTGTCTGACTACCTATCCATCTATCTGCCTGTCTTTCTGTCAGTCTGACTATCTATCTATCTTTCTGTCTTTCTGCATGTCTGTCTGACTATCTACAGTATCTATCTCTATCTGTCTGTCTGACTATCTATCTTCTATCTATTTTTCTGTCTTCCCACCAGTCTATCATCTATGTGTCTGTCTTTCTGCCTGTCTGTCTGTCTATCGGTCTGTCTGTCTGTCTTTCCGCCTGTCTGTCTGTCTATCTATCTATCTATTTATCCATCTGTCCATCTGTCTGTCCATTTATCTATCTGCTGACTATCTTTCCGCCTGTCTGTCTGTCTGACTATCTGTCTGTTTGTCTCTGTCTGTCTGTTTGACTATCTGTCTGTTTGTCTGTCTGTCTGTTTTTCTGCCCGTCTTCCTATCTGTCTGTTTGTCTGTTTTTCCGCCTGTCTGTCTGACTATCTATCTGTTTGACTAT